>NC_137969.1:23128216-23210716 GCF_963924665.1 Micromys minutus
ACTAGC
The DNA here is from genome assembly GCF_963924665.1 of Micromys minutus. NCBI lineage: Eukaryota > Metazoa > Chordata > Mammalia > Rodentia > Muridae > Micromys > Micromys minutus. Next base: position 23,128,223 of record NC_137969.1, read on the forward strand.
CCCAGAAAGCTCTGAATAACAAAGAAACAATTCACAGACCTTATGAAGCTCAAAAAGAAGGAAGGTCAAAATAGGGATGCCTCAGTCCTTAGAAGGGAGAACAAAACACTCACGGAAGGAAATGCAAGGTCAAATAGAGGAACAGGGACTGAAGAGAAGATCACTCAGAAGCTGCTTCACCTTGGGATCCACCACATATGCAGTCACCAAATCCAAGCACTATAGCTGATCCCAAGAAGTACTTACTGGCAGAAACCAGATAGAAATGCCCCATCAGGGACTATGTCATATAGATATAGCTGAGCATGCTTGCAGCTAACCATCGGTCTGAACCCGGGGATTCCAATGAGGGTACTAGAGAAAGGACCTAAGGAGCTGAAAGGGGTTGCAACCTCATGGGAAGATAACAACATTGTCAACCAACCAAACCCTCCAAAGCTCCCATGGACTAAAACACCAACCTTTGTGCGTACTTTGAGAGACCTATTGATTAGTTTCGTATGTAGCTGAAGATAGCAGTGTCTGGCATCAATGTGAGAAGAGGCTTTTGATCCAGGGAGGGCATGTTTTCCCAATGTAGGGGAATGTCTAGGCAATGGGGTGGAGAGGGTGATTGGGAGGGAGTGCACCTTTGTGAAGGCAAATGGAGGGGGAGGGGGGATGGGAGGGGGCAGGGGAAAGGGATAATATCTCAAATGTAAATAGAGTATCTAATAAAAATTATGAAAAATAAATAAATAAAAGACTGAGAAAGGAAGGGAGGAAGGAAGGAAGAGAGAGAGAGAGAGAGAGAGAGAGAGAGAGAAAGAAAGAAAGAGAAAGAAAGAAAGAAAGAAAGAAAGAAAGAAAGAAAGAAAGAAAGAAAGCCAAAGAGCAGGGTTTTCTCCATCATCTCTGCTGCACTTCCTGCCTTCAGTTCCTGTCCTGACTTCTCCCAGGTACAGATCATGACTTAGGATTTGTAAGATGAAAACAAACCCTTATTTCCGAGTGGCTTTTGACCATGGTGTTCACGGGCAGTGGGTTGGGCCTCTGGGCTCTGTTCACCACCGTTCACAGAGAAATGCTGCTAGAGGAGGAGTCAGCCACAAAGCAAGTGGCTACTACGGTGGAAATCAGGGTGGGAGGAGAGTGGCCGGGGCTGTCTGGCTCCTGCACCAGCAGGGAATTTGGAAGGGGCTGGTAGGCAAGTCAGGTTGTCTGCATTCTTTACTGTTAAACACATTTCCACGAAAGATCATCTTTGGCTTTCATTTCACACACTTATCTGATTATTCCCTTGGGGCAAGGACACCGTTTAGGGCTTGATTGCACATTCCCAGGATGCTCTCTGGAAAGTTCCTGTGAGCTTCCTCTCTTCCCAGAACTGTCCACGAGGATCTCGCAGACTCATTAGTGCTTGGCTACTCAGTTCCCAGACCACCAACAAGAATCAGCTCATGGGCAGAATGAGCCTGGCTTTTTATCACAAAATCGAGATGTTCCAGTTTTTGTTTGTGTTGCTTGTCACGGCTGTGTGGTGCTGGCGGCTCGGATGGCTTTTCCTGCTTGGGTGTGACTCTTCGATGTCTGACTTAGTTTCTGTGTGGTACAGACTATTGGCCACTCCGCTCAGAATTGCTCTTCTCTACCGTGGCTAAATGCTCATCCACATCAGTAGAAAGGGGCCTAGGCAACCTGTTTGATCTTGGGCAAAGCAGGCCCAGGCTGGCATCTGACATTTGGAAACAGTGAATACAATTACCCATCTGTGGACCAAAAGGGTTTTTTTTTTTTTTTTTTTCCTCTTGAAGGGAACCAAAGGTATTTTGCCTGTGGTGGAGTTTCTCTCTGAGGGGCCCCCTCTGACTTGAGTGGTGTGGAGAATCTTGCACCCGGTTTAATTCAAAAAAGAGCATTCAGGAGGGGGAGCAAGGCCATGCCTCCATCTTTCTCCAGCAGCTGACCTGGGATCAGAGAAGGTGCCTAGGGCCTCCCAGCACAGGTGGAGCATCCCAGCCCGGCCTCTGCCCCTCCTTCTTCAGGAAGCACTGTAAGTAGGGTTTATTCCACTAGCAAATGAGGTGTGAGCTCAGACGCTTGTGAGCAAACTCCCAGATATAGCCCTAGGCTGAGAACTCAAGCTCCCTGAATTCAAATCAGTTCTCCTTCCTCCATTGGGTGGAATTCTATAAATTGGAATGCCAAACTTGGTGTCTACAAACATAACCTTATAATGAAATTGGTTTATTGCAGGTGTAATTAACTCATATGGACCCATCACGGAGTGGGGTGGGACCTAAGTCCAATGGCTGATTTTTTTTTTTTTTTTAATGGTGAAGGAGGGGCTGGGGAGATGGCTTAGTTTGTAGAGTTCCTGCCTTACAAGCATGGGATCTGAGTTCAGGTCCCAAGGCTCCACCTGAAAATCTGGGCTTGGAGGCTCACTTACAATCCCAGTGATAGAGAGTTGAGAGGAAAAGGCATGGGGCTCCCTGAAGTTACCAGTGCCACCTGGCCTGGCATATATAAAGGTCTCAAATAGGGTGGAACACTCTATCCACATGCCATGGCATGAACACACCTGGGAAATGGGTCTCATAGTATCCCAAGACCAGTAGCCCTGAGAGTCATTATCACTTGGGTTAAAGGACTGAAGCAAAAGCAATTGTACCCAGGGGTCACTGTGGACAAAGCACTGGGGAGGGGCCGCCTGGCATGAGCTGTGTCTATTGTATAGAAGGGCCCAGGTCTTGCCCATAGGCAGAATGAAGCCCCTGTTTCTTTTGTTCATACCTCTGTCAGCTGAAGACTGAGGACAAAGAGACTGCACCAATTCAGACATTAGGTGTCTCCACCAGGCACAGAGCTTGTACATTAGACAGCTGAGCATCTAGAGACAAAGGTGGTCACCCGAAGGGATGGGCCAAACCCTTGGGCTTCAGCCTTGTCAATAGAAGGCTTGCCGGACAGTGGAAGGAGAGGATGGAGATGGAACTTTTGAAGGACACGTAGACAGAGGAGTGAACGGTGGTGGGCAGGTCAGCTTGAGAGCATTCAAAACAGCAGGAAGGGGACAGAGGTGAAGCCAAGTCACTTCATGGAGCTGCAGGCATCTGGAAGGCCGTGTGTTGTCCCTGTCGTCAGTCTGTCCCCCTCCTTGGCGCTGCCCTGCTCTGTTTTGAGGCATCCTGGGCTAGGACAGTTGAAGGCAAAGAGGATATGATCCGAGCCTCGCCCTTTTTCTGTGGACATGTCTCAGGGCTCCAGGTGGAACGCCCCTCTGAACAAAGCCTCTCTAACCCACCGATCAAAGGTGGTACCATGGCTTTTAGCTATTCTTTAGAGCCTATACTACAATGGGTATGCCATTTCTACATGCTCTGAATTATGGGTTTCTATTACCACCCACTACTAGAATGCTAGCTGAACTGACTCTGAGTCTTACCTGTATTTTTATTTTCTTGCTAGGACAATGCTTTGTATTTAAACACCAGCCCAGGCCTGAACTCCTTGAGACCGCTGTGTTGGAAGGCTTGACCTTAACCTGGAACTTGAAGAAGCTCCCTGAACTCTGGCTTCTGAGGTACCGGATGTGAATAGCAGCTAGGGGGTGCTCCAGAGAGGGCCAGGTGGGGGGGGGGCTCTGTATTCAGAAGCTGAGGTTCAGAGGGTGGGGAAGAGCCTAGGAATCCAAATTCTCACAAAGGTTTGAAAGTAGTTCCAGTGCAGTCAGGCCAGAAAGATTTGATCTGGAGCCTTTGGGGAACAGAGGCTGCAGGCCCATGGCAAACCAGTCTTCCATTCTCCATGCTGGATCCTTACACACACCCATGTGGTGTTCCTAAACAGTATTAACTTCGTGTTCTACAAAGAAAACAAGGAGAAAAACTGTTATTCTTCTGATTAACAGGGAAGCCATCCAACTGGCTGCACTTGAGTTATACCCCTGGAATATTAAACTCAGACTTCTTTCATTCTCATTTATTTTATTGGATTGTATGGGGATATTTTAAAAGCGGAAGGTGGTGGGAGGGAGGGGAGGATTCTGGGACGAGGGCCATTTTTACCACTTGCCGAAGGCCAATACTATATCCAGAAGACTCAAGTAGACACAGGCATCCTTCACTGAGTGAAAGCTCTTTGGCTCCCAGAGTATTTAGGTTCGTGTTTTATAGCCAGCTTAGGGCTTTTCGGGTTCTCTTCTTGAAAGCAGATTCCTGGCTACATGGTTCTCACTCAATTGTTCCCTTTCTACCCCCCACCATGGCCCTTTGATGGCCTCTGATGTCCACCGGCACTGGTGCCCTCCACTATGAAAGTGATGAGATCCTCAATAAACCACTTGCAATTAAGTGTGGCACTTATCTGAATGGTTGCTAAGGGTTTTCAGCCTCTGTTCACTAATCCCAAGTGAGGACATCTCAGTGTCTGAGACCAGGCTCTGACCAGCTGACCAGAGTGTGCAGGATACTGGCTCTGCTTAAGAAGGGTTTCATAACACTGGAGCTGAGTCTCTAGTAGAGTCAACATACCATCCTCTGGGGGACACCCCAGATCCATCCAAACTGTAGTAGTCATGACTACATGACTAGAGTGTTTCCTCATCAGCATTTTAGACACTCTATGCTTTTCCCAGGAGTTCTGTGTCCTTGTGTGTCACATTTTCTATTGGTTTGTCCATCTCTCTGTCTACCTCTATATCTATCTGTCTGTCTATCTATCAATCTATCTTTGCTTCTCTGAGTGTATCTATCTTTGTATCTCCCCCTCCCTCTCTCTCTCTCTCTCTCTCTCTCTCTCTGTCTCTCTCTCTCTCTCTCTCTCTCTGTGTGTGTGTGTGTGTGTGTATGAGTGTGTGCATTGTATGTATGCCTTATTGTGTGGGAATACATACATATATATATGTATGTGTATATATATATATATATACATATACATATATATATACATATGCGTTCATGAAAAGACTGAAAGACTGGAGGTCAATCCTGGGGATATCTGGCTGGGTGGCTAGTCACCTTGTATTTTGAGATAAAGTCTCCTGTTCAACCTGAAGCTCTCTGGTTGAGTGAGGCTGGCTGTCCAGTGAAACCCAGGGTGCCTGTCACCACTTCCCCAGTGTTGTGAATTCAAGGGCACACTATCACTGCCATCCTTTTTTGTGTGGGTTCTGGATATAGAACTTGAATCCTCCTATTCAGGCAGCAACAAGAACTTTACCAACTGAGCCACCACCTTTACCACCACCGACCCTGCTCCTTTACCCCCTCTTTATCTTGAGTAGTCCCTTGTACCTTACTGAGGAACAAAAAAAAAAAAAAAAAAAACAACAACAAAAACATATGTGAGACACAGAGATAAAGACCTTGCACATCTGAAGATATTCTGTGTTCACACTCCATGGGAAGTTTTGCTGGGATGGAGTTTATGTTAAAATCCATGTCTTTCCACATGTCGAAGTCCCGGCCCACACAGTGCTAGAGATGTTATTAGATGCTTGGTCCTCCACATACCATCTATTTTTTTTCCCTCTCTGGAAAGTTGCTGGGTATTCTCCTGAGCTCCCATGTTCTCCGGAGAATGAAGCCTATAGTGAGTCCCCTCTGTCTAGTGTATGGACATACAGCAGCGTTCTTCAGTCTCTTGATTTATGTTTAAGATCTTTGAAGTTTTCTTTCTCTCTCTCTCTCTCTCTCTCTCTCTCTCTCTCTCTCTCTCTCTCTCTCTCTCTCTCCACATCTCCTGCCTTCGAACACAGACATTTTTGGTGTTCAGAATGAGAGGTCAGGTAGCTCTGTTTCTCATATTACAGGGGTCACAGGAGCCAGGGGGCTCTACAGACACAGTGCACACAATGAGCCTTACTCACACCCACTCCGACAGCTCGGCTGTGCTCACCCAAGTCTTGACGCCTGGCCTCCAGTTAAAGAGATGCCGGTTCACAAGTAAAGGCTCCACAGCCAATCTGGGGCTCAGATCCGTTCCCAGAGCCCTTCCCATCATGGTGTCTTCTAACTGGCCTGGGTGAAAACCCAGCAGAGACTTCTTCAAGGCCACCTGCTGGCACATGGCACTGCTGGGTCAATGGAGTCAGAGCTCCCAAGTCCTTCTGCCAGATCCCGGATCCCTGGCTTTGTGCCTACTGATCTGTTGTGTCCTCCTTCGTGGGCATGTGAAAAGCTTTGCACTGCTTGGTGCCAGCCTTCAAGGACAACCAAGCTTGGCCTCCTGCCTTCTTTCCACTCAGTTCTTAATAAACCAGGAATATCTCTCCAACCACTGCAGACCTCTGGCATGGTCCAAGGAGCTGGGATTGTTTAAAAGAACTTTCATTTCCTTTGGGCCAGGATTCCAGGCCATCAAAAACTTCTTAATGAATGGCCATATTGCCTTTTTTTTTTTTTTTTTTTGAAGTGTTTATGGACTTGCCAACGCAGACAGGTTACCCAGCGCTGCTGAGTTATCCTCATAGGCAGTCTATGGTTTCCTGGAAGCTACCCAGTGGCAGAGCCCTGAGGCTCTGTTGGTTCTTCATCGGGACTCCCAACTGCCTTATTCCCAGCCTGCCTCTTGCCTCTGCACGTTCCCCTGCTGCCTAACCCTTTTATTTTATGAGTTTGGGGGAAACTGAAACTTTTAAAAGACTCAGTTCCTCCACTTTGTCGAAGATAAAAATCAAGTTCAAAGCCTGCCATACTTTTCAAGTTGGAGAAAACTGCTTGTGCAAAACCCAAACAGCCCAGTCTAGACCCGATGCTGATTAACTAGATGAGGTTAAACAAGAGGCAACTCCTTTGAGTCTCTCTCTCTTTCTCTCTCTCTCTCTCTCTCTCTCTCTCTCTCTCTCCTTCCCTTTCCCTCCCTCTCTTCGCCAGTCATTCCCCCACCCCGCCGCCCCCTGTGTGTGTGTGTGCTGATATACAGATGAGGGTATATGTGTTGTGTTAGAATAGTGGCTGGCTCATCTGGACACATGGGAGAGGTTTATTGTGTATAGGGGAGAACAAAGGGGATGACAAAGAAGAGGAGGAGGACGAGAAGAAGATGATGATGAAGAGAAGAGGAGGAAGGAAGAGAAGAAGAAGGAAAAAGAGAAAAGGTCAGAGGTGTGCCTTTTATTTAGACTGTGAAGTAATCACACATGCCACTGCACACAGGTAAAGGTGGACAGGTGGATGTATAGCCGTTCTCATGGCAACAGATGCCCATTCCCTGTTGCCTATGGGTGACATCATCACTTGGATTTAGAGGCTTGCTTCTGATGCCAACAGTATGTGTGTGGATGGAAGACAACTTCAGGTGTGGCTCTTTAGGTCTTGTCTACCCTGTTTTTTGAGCAGGGTATCTTATTGGTCTGGAGTTTTCCAGGAAGCCTTGGCTGGCTGGCTAGTCGGCCCCAGAGATCCTCTTGTTTCTCCCTCCCCAGTGCTGGGATTACAGGCATATGTAGCCATGCTGGGCCTTTCTACGTGGCTGCTGGAGATTGAACTTGAGACCTTGTGCTTTATGGACTACCCCATCTCCAGAGCCCCAGCCTCAGTTACTTGATGGTTCCGAACCAGTACCAATACCCTGTAAATTAACCTCATATGTTTCTGAGACTCTAGACTCCCACAAAACCAGAACATGGGCATAGCAACCAGCTTGCCTTTGTGTCCCACAAGTTCTGTAAGGTGAGCTGTGGTGAGCACCCTGGGGGTGGGGCACTGACCCATGTCCCCTTCTTCATGAAGATATGAAGGGAGTGGTTTGCAAGAGAAACAAGCCTGTCCTCTCTGCATCACAAGGACTTCTGTTCTGCCCAACTGCATCTTTTTCCCTGTGAAAATAATTAGGCAAGAACATGTAAGCCAGCACAGTCACACTGCCTCCTCCTAAAACGAGGTCTTAGTCAGACAGACGTTTGACCAGTAAATACTTGATTCCAAATTAAACGGGCCTGAAGGGAATTCTTCTTTGGAGCAGACTCCATGGGAAACAGGATAAAAAAGAAAATGATATTTTTGAGCCACTATATGAAAATTTCTGAGAAATAGAAGCATGTACTTGTAATTACTTTGACTTGCCCACAGGGAACAAAACACAGTGGCCAACAGTATGGACTCTAAGCACAGATTTCATGGTTCAAACCCCAGGTTAGCCCTAAATCACTTACTCACCGTGGGCTCGTGCCTTCACCTATTCATTCTCCTGGTCTGTAAAAATGAGGTGAATGTAAATGAAGTATGTAATTAGGTGCAATGTATTAGTTGGAATGTAAATTATTTCCTCCATTGCCATGTTGAGAGAATCATGTGTGTGTGTGTGTGTGTGTGTGTGTGTTGTGTGTATGTGAAAGCACACATGTGTATATTTACAAGTGTTTATGCATGTGTATGTGCATATATGTGTGTATGTATGGCAGATGGGAATATGTGGCACACAGAAATCGTCACATCTTCACTCATAATTGTTATTATATATTAAGCTCTACTCGTTCGATGGAACTATACACTCACGTCTCTGCTCTGGGCACACGGGTTTGCTTCCACAGTTGGTTGGTGGGACCATTTTGAACTTTAAGTTATTGGAGGGGTTTCCATGGTCACACAGCTGGGAAGCAAAGACTGCTGCTGGGTTTGGCCTGAGTGACGCACAAAGTTCACAGTTCCTGCTCTTTTGTGGAGCACCCAAAAAATTTTTTCCCATAATGCTTAGGGTAAAGCATTTTTGGCTCATTTAATTTTCTAGTGAGCCAACAAAATTTATCCTCAGCATAGTTGGAAGGGTAGACTAGGGGAGTGGACCCAGAACTCTGAAAGCCAGGGAACCAGAACGCCCGTGGACTGCAGAAGAAAGGGCACAAGAAGAAGGGGATGGAAAGTGGAGATGTGGGTAGGCATGACAACCGTGAGACTGTCCCCCAGAACCTCCAGCAGGAGATAACCCCCACTAACATCCTGACTTGGCACGGCAGCCTCCAATGGCAAGACCTCATTTCTGTTGCTTTAAGACCTCAGCTTTGATTCTCTCTACCTGCTCTAGGGGGCCCATCTTGACGGCTACTCATACCTCACCAATGCCTCCCACGCCCCCTATTCCACAACCACTCTCATGGTGCCACAGCCTGTAGGAGTCCTGGCAAAGGAAGCCCAGGCAACCGTGTTCTCTGTCAGTACCTAGGATTTCAAAATGGAGGGAAGAGGACACTCAGCCAAGGGGCAGAGAACGTGCAAGCAGTGGCCTCTCAGCACAGTTATCTGACAATCCGGGGGACGCTGGGTCTGTCTGGCATTGAGGGACAGTCCTCTGCCTCCTGGACGACACACCCATCCTTTACTTATTAAATCCTGCGGTGGGGAGGCGGGCGGGATGAGTGTTCATTTGTACCAGTGCAGACATGTAAGCATGTGGAGGTTGGAGGGCTTATTGGGTGTTGGTTTCCTCCTTCTACCCTGTTTGAGACAGGGTCTTTGCTGAATTCTCCTGTCTCTGTCTCGTCTGTACCATCTTGCCACAAAACAAACAAACAAACAAACAAACCCACCTCTTTCCCTATCCTTAGATGGACTTCCATGCACAGTGATTCTCAGAAGACCCAACCATTGATGGGTACCTATCACACTGGCTATGGTTGGCACAAAGCTAGAAGTGAACCTCCAGCATGTCCTTCTGGCTTGCTATGAAAGTATGGAGCTACTTACTCTCTGGAACCTCAACTTCCCCATCTGGAAAATGGGCTACTCATGATCTCCATGTTTGAGATAGTATGATCTATAGGTGATATATTATAACCTATGAGTGTCTCTAGAGACTAAAGGCTCCTCTAATGGCTGCCAAACCTCTGCCTGGTGTCCCTATGAAGGGGAGAGGGCACAGGAATGTACATGCTCAGTGTTAGGTAGTTTCACCAGAAGGAGAGAACAGAGTATAACTCAAGTCCTGAACACGTTGCCTGTTGCCTGTGTCCTGAGGTGCTGGTTGTGCACTTGCCTGTGAACTTGTTGGAGGTTGTGGGACCAGCAGAGTATATTCCAGACCTCTGCCCTGCAGGCGCTTCTGCTATGTCTCAGAGGATGCTATTTTTTTTTTTTAATGGACTTGGAAGACGTGGAATGAAACCCATTAAGCTTTTTGTGGGCCTTCTGCTCCTCCATAGGAGTGCAGAGGGAAAGATAGACCACCCCCTTGGGCAGCTTGCAGCAGAGGAAGGGAAGACAGAATCAAGTTTGCTCTGGGAAGGAAAGCATTCTGAGAAGTGAATCTTCCTGCTGTCAGAGCGGAGTTGGTCAATGGGTTTTCGTGAGCAAGCATCAGGGCAGGCTGCTTTGCCGAGCCTCAGAGGACAGCAGGTCAGAGTCACTTAGCTGGGTTGCTGAAGCATCTCCACATTCTGAAATGATGGGAGGCTCCTCTTGCCAGCAAGACTTTAAAATAGACTGCTGGGTTCTCTATGTAGACGCTCTCCAGTTACAAAAGCCAAAAGTACACGGAGTCCCCATGGCCTCCACGGTTCCTCTTCTTAGTACCACCATCCTAGGTCTCTGCTTGCGCCCATACACTGGGGGTGAGCCACTCTGGTGATCAAACTGTCAAGGCAGGTCTACAGAACCCCTCTTTCTGTCTTTATGGTCTATAGGTGTGGGCCCTTCACCTTCCTTGTGGTCTCCCCAGAAGTGTCCACTCCTGAGCATCCATGATGCACCTCCCCCTCCCTCCTTCCCCTCTTCCAACTCCATCTTCACCTTCTCCATACTCTCTTTCTTCCATCTCCCCTCCTTCTCCCATCCCTTCCTTATCCCCTCCTTTCCTATCCCTCTACCTTTCCTTCCCCTTTCCCTCCTTCCTCCACTCCGTCTTCCCCATCCCTGATCTCTAGCATGCAATCTCTTCCTGTTTCCATCCATTTTGCTTTAACTGTAGCCCCAAGTTGTTTGCTGAATCTTGGGGTTGAAGCCAGCAAGATGAGGGTATGCATTGAGTCCATAAAGAAATCAGTGGGAGCCTACTAAAGGTATAAGCGTGATGACTCTTGATCAAAATAAGATGGCATGGATAGACACGTTTCTCAGACAGCTTGCAAGTTATCCCCTTCTAATGTCTGTTTAGGAATGTGTTTCACTGCTGATCCGTGTCCTAGGATTAATGATGACTTTCTTACACAGGAGTATATATCAAACTCAGAGAGACCAGCTGATTTCTCTCTCCCTTCCTCTCTCTCTCTCTCTCTCTCTCTCTCTCTCTCTCTCTCTCTCTCTCTCTGTGTGTGTGTGTGTGTGTGTGTGTGTGTGTGTTTGTGTGTGTGTGTGTGTGTGTGTGTGTGTAGCAGTGAGTTTGGCTATACTGCTTTGTGAGTGCACACCTGCCCAGAAACTATCTTGGGATTCTCGAATGAAAGACATTCACACATTAAAGGCTGGTCATTCCTAAACCTTCCCCTGATACCTCAGACCCAATAGGGGAAGTGGCTAGTGACCACTTACCCAACATTTCACATGGCTGGTTAGCTTTATCTCCTGGCACTCCTATGTCCCCTCCTTCTTCCCTGAGGATCCTGCCCTTCCCCTCTGTGTCCCAGCCAGAACAACCCTAAGCGTAACCATCCACTGGTATCTCTTTATTGATCAATCAGGAATCAACTGAAGACAAGGACTTTTAGTGTTCGAACAAGCAGATTCCCAGTTGAATCAAAGCATTAGAACCAATCTCCAGCATATGTATGTGGTGTATGTATTTGTGTGTTCTAGGGTTGGGTTGGAAAGGTCAGGGTGGTGTTCTTCTGAACACAACTGTACAGACCCACTCTGACTATTCTTTCTGTGTGCTCATGTGCACATGTGTGTACACGTGTGTGCCTATGTGGGGGTAAGAGGTCAGCATCAGGTGTTGTCCCTCAGATGCTGTCCAGCTAGTTTTCTGAAATGGGGTCTTTCATTGGCCCAGAAATTGCTGAGAAGGCTAGACTGGCCATCGAACCCTGGGGACAACAAAGATGCGATTGCCACACCCTGCTTGTTTGACATTGATTTTGGAGATTGAACACAGGTCCTGTGCTCTCAAGACAAGCACTTTATCAACTGGTCTGGAGCCCAGAACTGCTCTCCCTTCCTCAAGTCCCCTTTCTCTTGGAGTCTGTCAGGGGAGTGTTGCCAGACACTGGGAGGAACCCATGGTAACCTGGAAAGTGAATCAGAGAATCGTGGCAAGCATTAGCTTACCCTGCTCTTCCTAGAAACAATGCTCTGGACTCTGGAGAAGAGGCCTTTGTGACTTCACAAGGGATGCTAGGTACAGACCAGGGAGCAATGACAGCCAGGGCAGAGGCTAGGGACTTCCCTTGCTTCTTTGTACTCTCTCTTTCTCTGGCTTGTCATAAGAGCTTTCTCTGGGACATGGAGGCCGAGGCTGATGCCAAGCATGCTCCTGCAGCAGCCTGGAGTGGGTATGAGGGGCAGTATGACATGGTGACCTTGAAGTGGCCAAGCCTTGGGGGTGGGGGGAGCTGGCCAGTTTGGCTTCTCAGTGAGACTCTGGGTGAAAGACTTTACCTCACAGCTTTAGACTCTTTTTAAAGTCTGTTTCATTTTTTTTTTTTTATGGTAGACTTTGGCACAGCGTTATCAGCCCTACCTTACCAATGTGGAAAACACAGATAAGAAAACGCCAAGATAGTAAATGAATTGTCCAAGATTTTAGAGCCAATGGCATTTGAGCCAGGAGCTGCATCTGGGCCTTGTAAACACTCAGACTGGGAAGGTGTTACCAAGACTGGGCTACATCTGGGCCCCCAGCTCTCCAGAACAGCCTTTTGCCCCTGGCTGAACCCCCCCTGGGGGGGCATCCATGAGGCTAGCAGCTGGTTGACTAGCAGGCTTGGAAGGCCCCTAGATCTGTCTGGAGAGCAGACCCAAAGAATGTTGTTCTTCCTAGGACTCAGAAGGATGAACAACATCCTAGGGTTGTCTGTGTATTTCATGGTAGACTGCTTCCAAAGGTTTGGGCCTCAGTCCAAAGTTTTTGTTTTCCCATAACAACCAGAATGAAATAAACTCTGAGTTCCCCATAAACTTTATTCGAATATTAGAAAGGCAGACAAAGAAAATTATTATTTTTTTCCCATCTGGAACAAGCACAGCAATTAAGATTTCTGGGCCTCCTTCCATATTTCATAAAGGGATGGTGGGGGACAATATGATAAGTAATAGATATTATCAAGCTTTCATTCCGGCATCATGGTCTCCTTCTGCAGGGAGTTAAAGGCTTGGCATGGCAGAACGCACTCCCTAAATGCTGTTAGGTCCCCAATCAATCCAAAAATGGTTTTAAAATTTGGAGCACAGCCTGGTTACAAGACAGCTCAGGCTGACTGAAGGAAAGGGTGTAAGTTCAGTCTCACTGTTCCATTAAGAAATCACACGTTTATGAAGGCAGTATTAGAGACTGTGGGTGTCTCAGCTCTGCCACCGGCTGGCTGGGTGACCAGGAGAACTGACTCCATGGGTCTCAGAGCTGCACAGAGCCTAATTCCCCGGAGGGTCAGAGGATCACAACAGGAACTAGTGGGTGGGACATCAGTGGTCCTCAGCATCCTGGATAGGACACTGCAGGTCACTGAGGTGGCTGGGACTCTGTACTGGCTGGTTTTGTGTCAACTTGACACAAGCTGGAGTTATCACAGACAAAGGAGCCTCAGTTGAGGAAATGCCTCCATGAGATCCAGCTGTAAGGCATTTTCTCAACTAGCCATCAAGGGGGAGGGTCCCGCCCATTGTGGGTGGAGCCATCTCTGGCCCAGCCCATTGTGGGTGGTGCCATCCCTGGACTGGTGGTCCTGGATTATAAGAAAGCAGGCTGAGCAAGCCAGGGGAAGCAAGCCAGTAAGTGACATCCCTCCATGGCCTCTGCATCAGCTCCTGCTTCCTGACCTGCTTGAGTTCCAGTCCTGACTTCCTCTGGTGATGAGCAGCAATGTGGAAGTGTAAGCTGAATAAGCCCTTTCCTCCACAACTTGCTTCTTGGTCATGATGTTTGTGCAGGAATAGAAACCCTGACTAAGACAGACTCTGAGTCCTAGAAGATGGGCCAGTTTACAATGAGCAGATTACCTCTTCCTCCCCGTGCAGTAGGGAGCCTTGGAAGCATCTCTTGTAGCTCACAGGTCTCAGGCAAAGCATCTCCATCTTTAGGTTGGGATTGTGGCTCAGTTGGTAGAGCGTTTGCCTATTGTGTACAAGGCCCTGGGTTTCAGCTTCAGCATGGCATAAAGGTACATGCTTCTGTCCAGGCATGGTGGGGCACAGGCTTGTAATAACAATGAGGGGGCAGAAGAAACAGGAAGATCACAGTTCAAAGACAGCCTAGCCATGAGGCCTTATATGCACTGGACGGAGATGACACCTGTCTTCAATGCCATCAATTCAGAAGGCAGAGGCAGGTGGATCTCTGAGTTCAAAGCCAGCCTGGTCTACAGAGCAAGTTCCAGGACAGCCAGGGCTACAGAGAGAAACCGTGACTCAAAAACAAAGCGAAACAAAAAGAAAAACAAAATAAACAACAAAAAAAATCCTCTCAACCAACAGACCAACCAACCATCCAACCAACCAAAAACAAACAAACAAACAAAAAAATGTAGCACCAAACCCCACAAAGTTTCTATCTTCATCCAATGGGGAGGAAGTTACTACACTGCACACTGCACACACATTCCAGAGACCAAGATCTAACGCGCCGCCCACCCTGAAATTTCCTTACCAGAAAGTCTTGGGAGCACCAGAATGAAGACAGCCGTTGTCAGAGGCACCGAGGCCCAAGGGAAAACAAGTTGGTGTGTGGGAAGAGGCAGGATGGATGGGCAAGCTCAGCTCAGCTGAACAGATGGGTGTGCTCCAGGGAAGCAGAGCAGAGGGAGACTGACAAACTCAAGATCTACAGGAGGAGCTACAGGCTGCTATGTTGGCTTTTGGGGATTCTTTCTTGCTGGGGATTTGTGTATGTGTGTTTGTGTGTGTGTACATGTGTACATGTTCTCTGTCTGTTTATGTTTGTTGTATATTAGTTTGCTTCTAGTTGACATATTTCTTCCAAGAGGGAGATCCTGAGACCCAGGAGGTACAAAACATCACACACCTGGAACAACTAAGTCTCTGATTCAAAGTCTTTTCCTCTAGTTCCCTAAAAGGTGTGAGTGCTAGAGAAGAGACTCCTACCAGCTGAGCTATATGAAAATTTCTTGTTGAGCTGCCTGCAAGTTGTGAAGAGAGCTCTGCCGAGGAGGGGAGCTTCCTCTTCAGGGTGGGCTTTTCACCACTGCAGCTGCCCTGATCCCTCCAGGTAACCTTACCCATACTCTTGTTAGTAATTCATTGGTTCAGGCTGGACTTGGTTAATAATGTTACTTTGGTCTGTCCTGAGTTTCCTATCTGGGGTAAATACATGTGTCTATGTTGCATTTCCCCCAAGAAAGTCTGTGCATACATCAATGCATATCTATCTATCTATGTACCTATCTATGTATCTATCTATCTATCTATCTATCTATCTATCTATCTATCTATCATCTATCATCTATCTATCTATCATCTATCTATCTATCATCTATCTATCTATCTATCATCTACCTACCTACCTACCTTACCTACCTACCTATCAATCATCTATCTTATCTATCATCTATCTATCATCTATCTATCTATCTATCTACCTACCTACCTACCTATCAATCATCTATCATATCTATCATATCTATCTATCTTTCATCTATCTGCCTATCAATCATCTATCTTATCTATCATCTATCTATCTATCACCTATCATCTATCTATCTACCTACCTACCTACCTATCAATCATCTATCATATCTGTCATATCTATCTATCTATCTATCATCTATCTATCTATCATCTATCTGCCTATCAATCATCTATCTTATCTATCTATCATCTATGTCTGTTTGTCTATCTATTGATTTATCTGTGAACATATATATATATATATATATATATATATATATATATATATATAATAACTGTTTCTGCATGTGCATGCATATGTGCATCTTTTCAGCCTTATTTGCGTGGATAAGAAAGATCCTACTGTGGAGGGTGATGTGCTTTACTCAAATCTACCAGTTTGGCTGTCAATCTCACCCAAGAATACCCTGGAAACATTCAATGTGATGTTGGCTGAATGCTTGGGTACCACTGCTTAGTGAAGCTGAGAATCTGTCCTCATAAAAGGCTCACTAAGAGACTGTCATGTCCAGAGGTTGAGACTATACCAAAGATGCCTCTGGAGCCAGGCACCCTTACACAGGGGTTTGCTTGTGGGATCGGGACTAAACATATATGTTGTGAGGACATCTAGCATACAGCTTTATGGCTGCCCTTGGGGTCATGTGCAGCCCAGCAGCCCAGACTGCATTGAACATACTTCCACAATGGTGCCTGTGGCCACTGAAACAAGGAGAGCATCAAACAGATGCCCCATGTGGACTGCAGAGGCAGGTATGACTTCTGGACCAGGCCAGTACCTTAGGCTTTTGGGAGACACATGTGAAAGAGGCCTGCTGACTTTCCCTGGGAGCACTTTAAGTTTGAAGTTGAGAAGGTGAATATGGAGTTTGGTTCTAAATCTCAGGACAAACACCCATTTCATAGACGGGAAACACTTATCCTTTCTGTCTGAATACAGGGGACCCCATGGGTGGTAGTAATGCACATTTTCTAAGGCAAGAGAGTGCAACATTTATCCAGAGCTTACCATGTGCTGCTACTTCAGACCACCCTAGGAGTGTCTCCCTATTTCTCATGGGGTATCAAAGATTCAGTGGCATATCCATAATCACAAATTCCACAAACATCGGCCTCTGGAAAGGGGGATGACCCTGCACTAAAGCCACCTGAAAACTGATGGGTGCAGAGTTCTCTCCATCCCCCATTTCCGAGGACTCCTTGGCATGCAGACAGCATTTTTCCACCACAACAATTTGCTTTCAGGATTCTCCCCGCTCTGGGGCCAGCCAAGGAACATGGCTCAGCTCCCCGGCAATCTGCAATTTTGGTGAGAAAGGCTCCTCTTGCTTTGCAATAATTTAGGGGCATTCCTCAGGCTGCTCTCCAAGAAGCATGCTTTACTGGCTGGTCCTCAGGTGCCAGAGCCCTCCAAGTGAATCCTCCAGATTGCCTCTTCTCGGAACCCCACCAAGTACCCAGAATACCCAGGGGCCCGATCAATCTTCCTACTATGAGACAGGCCTGCAAATAGGTTTTGATGTGGCTGCTCTTGAATTGAGAAACTCACAGAATGAGTCCTGGTTAGTTTTTATTGTCAGTTGGATGCAGCCTAGAGTCACCTGTGAGAAAGGAACCTCAGCTGAGGAACTGCTTCTACTAAATCAGCCTGCAGCTCCATCTTTGAGAAATGGTCTTGATTACTGATTGACAAGGGGGGGAGGGGGGACCCAAGCCCACTGTGAGCGGCACTATTCTTAAGCAGAGAGGCCTGGGCTGTATAAGAGAGTTTTGACTGAGCCTGTGAGAAAGCCAGAAAGCAGCTTTTCTCTGTGGTTTTTACTTCAGGATCCTGCTTGAGTTCTTGCCCTTGGTCCCTTCAGTGATGAACTGTGACCCAGAAGTGTCCCAGTCCTCTAAGGTGCTTTTGGTCATGGTGTTTATCACAGCAACAGAACTCAAATGAGAGTATGGAATGAGGCCTTTTCGTCTCTTGGATTTCAATCCCTTTTCTATATCTCACTGCTGTCAGGCTGTGAACCGGAGGCTCACTGTTTTCTCTAAGGAACAAGGCATTCACTGCAGACAGTGGAACCACCTACCATGTTGTCATTTTCTTATTACACTATGCAGGTCTTATGGCAGTCATGAGGCATTTTATTGTTCTTTTTTTTTTTTTTTTTTTGTCTGCATGTATGTGTGTGAACCATGTGTGTGCCTGGTGTCTGTGGAGGACAGAAGAAGGCACTGAACTAGAACCAGGGTTACAGATGGTTGCAAGTCACCATGTAGGTGCTAGGAATTGAACCCTGGTCGTGTGCCAGAGAAGCTGGTGCTCTTAACACTTCTCCATCTCTCTATCCCAAGTTTGTCTGAGGCAGTCTCCTGCCTTAGCCTAAGGCTCCTCAGAGAGCAGGCACCATATTCTTGTTCACACCTGTTCTCTCTTCTGGAGGCAGGTTTGGGACCACAGGTGTCTGAAGGATGGTTACCTGCAGTGGTTCTGAGCAGGCATGGAAAACGGAGATGTTGCTCTGCTCACTCTTTTAGGGGGAAGTTCTGCATATATAGATGATCCCACTTGCCCCAAAGAGCATGAGGACCAAGCCAGGAGCATGAGGACCAAGTAGGGACATGAGGACCAAGCCAGGAATCTATAGTCAACATATGAGGAAGACTCAGGGCAGGGGGAGAGTTAACAGTAGAATGGTCCCCATAGCTTCCTAAGGATGAAGACAATGGCTTTCGTGAACACAGTGGAAACTGCCATCTCTGTGTAAGGAGACTGCTGTGAGGACTGGATTTGTGCGGCCCTTTCTGAGGGTATGTAGCTGCTACTCTTGCTGTAGCATTGCACTGTGTGTATCCATGAGGCCAAACCACTGCTCTGTGACAGTCTGAAGGTCCTCATAACAGATCCCACCATATTAAGTTCCCCAGCCCTGGAAGGTGCCCCCCTTCAGTACATATAGCATGCTCCAGGCCTGCCAAGGACAATATACCTCTGCATTGGCCTGGGTGGGTACCTACTCTCTGTCAGCCCTGTGGCTGTGGCTGCTCACTCAGGCTGAGATGATTTCCATGGATTTGAGCTCAGATGTTGCAGGGCAGCACACTCTGCTTTTATGACCCATGGGAGGTATACTGTTTGTATCTGAGAAATCTAAAGACACCATCAGTCAGGCTAATCAGTGGTGCCCTTGGGAACATGGCCCCCTTGTTCCACTGAGGAGCTTTTAGTTAAGAAACAGTACCTCTGGCTATAGGAGTGGGCCTACCATACTCATACTTACACTATCTCCTTTGGGTTCACCTGAGGAAATGGTGCTGTTATGGGGACCTCACCAGAAATGAAAATTCAGACATAGTTTATAATTAAATAAAAGAGTTCTTTGCTAATATTTGGGAACTAAGTATATACAGCTTGAAGCATTTAGAACAGGAATGTTTTAAAGGCAAAAGCCATATCTCGATATTTTGCTTGACGGTGGCAAAGGGAAGTTATGTGCAAGCAAGCAGTTTAACAGAAGCTAGAATAAGCGGTCAGTGAGTGGTAGGAGTGTTGCACAAGCAGACAGTTTAACAAAAGCTAAGATAAGTTAGCTGGGGCATCTTAGAATTGAGTTAGATAATTTTCCACAGATTTTTCCATCAGGGAGAGCAAATTCTAGTAAAACCTGGAATGGACTCAGCCAGAATACAAAATTAAGGAACCTCTGCCACTATCTTGCCCTGTTACAGTGCCATATCCCCAAAGCAATAATTGAGTCATTAACTTACACTGATATTTGTGACTTTCCCTCCCTCCTTCCCGACATCTAACTATTACAAAGTGGTGTTATCATGCCTGTCCTTATTTACTCACTCAACAAACATTGCCTAGTCCAGTCCATGTCCTAATAAGTATGTTGTCTAAAGGGAAGAGCATTGAGCCTATAAACCATTACATCAGCTAGTCTTCCACCACTATAATAAACACCAAGATGCTCAGCTTATAAAGAAAAATGGTGCATGATGGCTCCCAGTTTTGGAGATCTTGATGTATTGGCTTTGTTGTTCTGGCCTGTGGCAAGGCAGCATATTATTGAAGATCGATCAGGTTCTGCTGTCCACTGCCAGAACACACTCCAGTGACCTGAAAGCCTCCCACTGGGCCCTACCTCTTAAAGGCCCCACCACCTCCCAACAGTGCCATGCCCAGGATCAAGCCTAAATGCCAATCATCAGTGTCACCTAAAAATCCAGATGCTATGTGACTTGAGTCTCTTAAGCAGATCAGGCAGCAGCCTGAGATGGTAATATGACAAGCTCACCAACATCCTCAGCCTTTTCTCCAGCCATTCTAATAATGATGTCTGTTACTGGACTGTGGTAGCATACTCAGTGTCAGGAGCAGTTTCCTTCCTCAGCTTTCCAGGGGCTCATCCACATACTGGCCTGTCTCAGCCGAAGCTTTCTCAGGCTGGGATAAAAGAATGGTTTATATTAAGGTCTGCTGCATCCCTTCCTGGCGCTTCTGAGCTGGTCACTCTGCAGTCCCAGCAGAGTGAAGCAGAGACCTGCTTTTGGCAGCCAGTGTCTGAGGTGTAATCAGTGAGAAATGACAGTTTAGGCTGCATGAAGAGAGAGGCATAAGCTTTTCCTGTTTTGCTGTCAGGAGAGCACCCTGGGGCAGAGGTCTGGAGACAGTGGAAAGCCAGGCTGTGTGGGCTGGAAAACGTTTGTTTTTATTTACGAGACTGATTTGTGTATGTTAAGGCCAATTGGTAGAAATTGGTCTGTTTGCAAACTGGCAGACAGAAAGAAGTCTTGATTTAGTCCTCAAAGCAGTGACTGCAAGACAATAGAGAATAGCTTTCATTAGTTAGGAAAGCAGACGCCATTTTTGCAAGTCGGCTTGTTTGCTTTGTTTCTGAATTCTTAGCTTTGCTCTTTGTGAGACTTACAGATAGAGAGCAGGACTGGACACAGCATGGGATCCCCCTTCCCCACAACAAAGTCAGGAGGGAGACACCAGTGAGAAACAGAATAAAGCCAGAGACAGGAATGTGGATATGACAGCCTAGGGGACATTTAAAAAGCTGAAGTTCAAAATCTTTGAAATTGAGCATCTCCTTTTATTAAACATGTGTGTGCTTGTGCATGTGCGTGTGTTTGTGTGTGTGTGTGTGTGTGTACACATGTGGGAACACACCAGAGCTTATATACCTCAGTCAGAGAACAACTTGCAAGAGTCAGTTCTCTCGTTCCACTGTGTGGAAGGGACATCCAACTGAGATCATTAGGCTTGGTGGCAAGTGCTGTTATCTGCTGCTTGGCCTCACTGGTCCAGTAAATACAAACATCTGAACTGTGTCATTTAGCATGGTGTGTTTTTGCAGGATAAGAGGAGGGGATGCTGGGAGAGTGGGGAGGGGTGAGAGAGGAGCTGGGAATAGATATGTTTAATATACACTTGCATATGTGTTGTGTTTTATAAAAAGATAGAGAGCAAAAGAATATGCTTGGTGGGTGTGCAGTCAGGTGTAGGGGGAAAAGGGTGACTCTGAGGGCCCCATGCATGGCAAGAGGCATTGAGAGGGTAGTAGAAACAGAGAAGGGGGGGGGGGAGGAAGACTAGAGGCCAGTCATGAGCACAAGAGGGGAGAGAGGAATAGGGAGAGGGAAGGGACAAGAGGACAGAGTGAGAGCAAGAAGGCAAGAGGGAGAGGAGGGGGCAAGCAGCCCCTTTTATAGTGAGTCAGGAAAATCTGGCCATTGCCAGGTAACTGTGGGGTGGAGCCTAGATAAAATGCTAACAATATGTATATAATTATTGTAGTTTTTAAATGCCTCCCATCTTCCCTAGGATGCCAAAACTTCTTGGGTTCCTGAAACTTTGAGCTGGTACTGGGCAGTGGGGCCGGCAGGCAGCATGCTCTTATGTGGAAGAGCTAGAGATGTGACACCTGGAATGTCTGCACTGTCTAGCTAGGTTCCCTCCTGTCCCCAGGGGAAGAACAGAGCTTTGTTTTGTTTGTTTTTCAAGACAAGGTTGCTCTGTGTATCCCTGGCTGTCCTGTAAAATTAGCTCTGCTAACCGGATTAGCCTCAAACTTAGAGATCTGCCTGACTTTGTATTCAATGGTGGTATTAAAGGTACATGCCACCACCTACCACCAAGCAGATGGAGCCTCTTTTGCATGTACCCCTTCTTTGTCCAATCCAACTTCTCAGAATGGGTTTCAGTTTTCTCACCTGTGAAATGGGGACATCCCACTGTCCTTATGATCACTGCTGGAAGGTGTTCAGTGTGTCAGCTGTCCCAGAGGCTGCCTCTCCCCACAGAGTGGGATCATACCTCAGAAGCCCCATAGAAGTCTGTCAGCTCTGGTTCCCGGAATGCTGCTCAGTTGATAGTGTTTGCCTGTCAAAGCGTTTGCCTGTCAAGCTCAAGTACCTGAGGTTCAAGCTTAAGTACCTATCCCTGCCTGAGCTGGACATGGTGCTGCATGCCTGTAATTCAAGCATTGGGGAAGTGGCTGTCAGATGATCAGAAGTTCGAGGTTATTCTTGGCTATATACTGAGGTAGATGCCATCTTGAAGTCCATGAGACCCTGTCACAAAATAAACAAAAACAACCACAGCTACAAAAAAGAAGCCTGTGGACTCTGGACCATGCCACCTGTCAGCTGTCAAAACAATGGTTCCTGGGGGACACAGCCTTTCTGCTCTATGTAGGGAAGGATGAGATTCCCCAAGCCGTGGCAGAGAATGCCTTCTTTAGTCTCCAACAGCTCCCCTTCTTGGGCAGAGCCTCAGAGACACGGCTGCCCTATGCGCCCCGCAACAAAGGTGCCTTATAAAACCCGCCTAGGGACATCTCCATGTTCAGAACTGACCCAGGGGCCCAACCTTTACTTCCTCAAATCCCTTTTGCTTCCCTTTGATCCTTGAGGCCAGTCCCACTGTGAGCATCCTCTGGTCCACTTTGCCTCTGACTGGAGAGCCCTGGAGAGAGTGGCCAAGAAAAAGCCGGCAGAGCCTGAAGGCAGATCCTTCCTGCTGACTCCTGGCAAGGATTCTCTCCCAGCGTGGTTCTTTGCACCCCAATATCAAACCCTGGAGTTCCGGAAAGGAGGCGTCGCCAGTCCCTTCCTGCCTTTTAAAGAGTCCTCTCTTCTCGTCCCCACCCCCTTCTTTAGTAAGTAGAACCATTAGTTTTTATTGACGGGACTAATGCTTTTCATTTAGGGCCAATTACAATAGGAAGGGAGCCGCTTAAGGGTAACTGGGTGATGAAAGGCCCCCATTAGGGAACAAGCTCAGAGGCTGCTGTTTTTCATTTGTAATGCCGGTTCCACATGCGAGTCGTATTTAAGCTATAAACGGTGGCGCCCAGGGAGCACTCGCCGATCGCCTTAGAAACCCAATACTTTTATCAAATAGCCAGATGGCCCCATATTAGAGAAACCATTTATTTAATTTTCCCCCCAACACCACCTCCAAGAGTTGCTTAGATTCTCAAACATTGGCTTTACCTGGTCCCATAGATCTGCCAGTAACATCCCCGCTACTGCGGCAGCCCTTAGTTGGTTCTGCGGCTGCTTATAAAGGTCTCTCTTTTTTTAAAGGTGTCCCTTCCTTCCTTCCTTCCTTCCTTCCTTCCTTCCTTCCTTCCTTCCTTCCTTCCTTTCTTCCCTTCCCTTCCCTTCCCTTCCCTTCCCTTCCCTTCCCTTCCCTTTCCTTCCCTTCCCTTCCCTTCCCTTCCTCCTCTATCTATCTCTCCCTCTGTCCCCACCCCTCCTCTGCCTCAGTGCACTCTGGAGCTGTAATTTCACCTGTCAAGTCACTGTTTGTGCAGAAGCCCCGAGCTGTGACCCTTTTCACAGACTGGAGGACACACTGGCAGCAGCTCTCAGCTTCTCCAAGCCCGGACGCCGCTGTTGCGGAGGGGAGGGGTGCCAACGCTGGGCTCTTCACGTGGCTGCAAGTGATTTGCGCCCTACCCTGAAACTCCCAATAGCCTGATGTGTTGTATATTTACACAGCACTTTCCCCTTTAAACCAGAGACTTGGCAGGGCCTGGGATTACATACAGGATCCCCAGATGATTGTGTGGTGTCTAGGTTTCATGGCAAGTTCTGGCATACATAGCCATCTTTCTCCTTCTCCTTCTCTTCCTCCTACTTCCTCCTCCTCCTCCTCCTCCTCCTCCTCCTCCTCCTTCCTTTTCCTTCTCCACTTTCTCATCCTCCCCCCCCCAGATGTTTGTAAAATATGCTGGTGCTTGTTTTAAAGGGTCAGGTGAGCATGGAGCTGGCTCCGGAGCTAGGGGAACAGGAGAAAGATGGTTGGAAG
This sequence comes from Micromys minutus, assembly GCF_963924665.1. Classification (NCBI taxonomy): domain Eukaryota; kingdom Metazoa; phylum Chordata; class Mammalia; order Rodentia; family Muridae; genus Micromys; species Micromys minutus. The sequence continues at coordinate 23,152,253 of NC_137969.1, forward strand.
CAGGGAAGGTGAGGGGGAGGGGGAACACAGGAAGAGGAAAAGAGCAGTTCACCCCAGGAGAGCTGGGGCAGGGGGTATTGTTGTGGGGTGAGCAGGCAGTTGCAAGGGCTGAAATATGCTGGGGCCTTCCAGTTTCTTGGTTAATTGACTTCAGGCATTCTCCTGCCTCCTGCTGGAGCTTTATTTTCAGGAACAAGGTACAGTTGTGATAGGAGGGAGCCAATGAGCCCAGATGTGATAGGCCTTCCAGAAGCCTCCATTCTGATAGCCCCTCAGTGTGTTCCGGGTTGGGCTGATATGAGCAGCCCTTCGGTTTGTGTCCCTCCGAGCCATGCTGGCACTGGTCTCCTTTAGAGGTTGGGGATGTTGAATTCTAGGTGGAGCTTTTTCCTCATGAACCAGTGGGAGGGTGGCATTTGAGCCTCTGGTGAGTCTGAAGAGCTAGCACCAGTGCTTCTTCCAGAGGGAAAGCAGAAAGACTAGAAGAAACCCAGCAGGAAGGATGGCCTCAGGCTGAGGTCAAAGACTGCAAGAAAAAGGAAATAGTGCTTCGACCAAGCATTGGCAAGAGGGAAGAGAGGATGTCCAAGGTGTCCTGGGACAGATCCGGCAAAGGTCAGGCTCACTCCACTGCTGCTTAAACCTGCCTGGGGTTTGGTAGGGACGAGGCAGTGGAAGTTCAGGGGCAGGGGTTAGAGCTCAGAGGGAAAGCCTCGGCAGTGCCCCCTGGCATCAGCCAGACTGATGTGTACTACCAGGCTTCCCTTTGCATGCTTCATGGACAGATCTATGCAGACTTCCAGGTTCTTGTGGTGTCATTTATACATGACACTGGAGTGGCCCCAGGCATGCGGAGCAACATAGCAATTCACTTGGACTCAAGCTGAGTTCGGTTACACAAGGACAGTCCTAAGCAACTAGCTACACTCTCTAGTCTGACTGGAAACCTGCTTCAAACACAGCAAGAATTCAACCGGGGGTGAAGTAGGGTGGGTAGGAAGTGGAACAGCACCCTGATCCCCCTATGCTAAGACAAGTGATGAGGAAGGAAATATAGGAAGACCAGAGTTCCTCTTCCTCTGTGCCCCTCTTCCTCTTTAGCAGGCCTGAGTAGAGTCAGGGGAGGAGACATGCCTGCCAAGAAGGGAACACCTACAAACCCCAAAGCTGGTGAGACTATCACCTGGGAAAGAGAGAAAGCTCTATCATATTAAACTTAAAAAAAGAACTGGGGAGTACAGATAGCTGACTATGCTTTGATTAATATTGTCCATCAAGTCAGGTGCTCTTATGGGACCATTATATATACATATACATACACATATATGTGTATATATGTGGGTGTATTATATATATTATATAATTATATACTATATTCATACATACACACACATATCATATACATGTGTATGTACTGTTGGGAATTGGTTCTAATGCCCTGTCTTAATTCAGCCCCCAAAATTGAAAATCTGCATATCCAAATGCTGAAGATCCCTGTCCCCAATTGGTTTTTTTTTTGATCAGTAAAGAGCCAGTGACCAATGGTTGGGGAGGATGAAAGAGAGACAGGACTTCAAGGTTCCCAGGGAAAGAAGGAGGGAGGAAGGGTCCACCAAGAGGAAGGGTAGGATGGAACATGCTGGGAAGGAACAGGAGGGAGTAATGGCTGAAATGAAGTTACAAGAAGGAAAGTGGCCCACAGAAGGGCTCCCCAGAAGTATCTTGGGCAACAAAGATAAGGGGCTGCCAAAAAAGAGCCAGGGCAGCAAAGATAAGATATAGATTTAGGAGGTGTTAAGTCAGGAATGCCGGAGGGGAGCTTTTGCTGGCTGCAGGGAGTTTTAGAAGTACCCAACCACTGAGCTAGTCAGGGCATAACAAAATTAAGCTAGTATGTATATATTTTTCATCTTTGAATCCAGAGGGCCCTGGGTGGAGGTGCAATCCACTGGGATCGTAGAGCAGATTAACAAATTCACCACTACACGTACAGGTACAGATACATATATATACACTTAGTGCCAGTGTTAAGCCAGGCATGGTGGTCCAAGCCTGTGATCTCAGCACAGAGACCAGGACAGGAGGGTCACAGGTTTGAGGCTAAACAAAAAGACTGTCTCAAAAAAAAAAAAAAAAAAAAAAAAGTAGAGACTTCCAAAGCCAGGAATGACAAACTGAAATCCATTGTGGAAACCTAGAAGAGCCAGAACATTGTATTGCAAGTCTTTACTGTCTCTTCTGGTTTGTTTGTTTGTTTGTTCTGGTTTTCTGGTTATTTTTTTTTTTTATTTCAATGAATGTTGACAAGCCAGAGAGGCTCACTGTCTTGTTGGAGCAGTTCATTTTGGGGGTACTCTTTTGTTGGTACAGAAATATTTAGAGTCCTGGTACCTCTTCAAACCTCATCTCCCCAGTGTTCTAATGATACCAACAGCAATCAGAAAGGAACTGGGGACAGAGACTGAGCTTGTTAGGCAGTCCTGGGGTTGGAATCCTGGTCTGGCACGCTGCTTGCTCAGCAGAAGTATGGGTGTGGGTTTCTTCTCTCAGAACCTTGGTAGAGTAAGGATACCATTGCTGACTTTGCATGATGACAGGAGAAGGTGGAGTCTGAGGGATCTTCGAGCCCATGGCCTTCTTTCAGCCTGCCTCTCAATTAGCAAACAGGAAATGCTCATAGACCTGTATGACACTGGCTTAGCAGCCCAGATGGGTCTTTAGGAGGTATGCAGGCAGGTGTGCCTATCAGCTTTCTGACCACTGCATCTCTTGGAATGTCATCCACCTCTCTCCAGGAAGGTTCCTTCTTCTTCCCCTCAACTGTGTTTCTTCTCCTTCCCTTTCTTCCCACTCCTCCCTCCCACTTCAGATGTTCCAGATGTTCCCACCATGATTTTCTGCCATGGGCTCAGTATCAATGAAGTCAACTGACTGTCAACCGTAGCCAAGACAAAGCTTTCTTTCATTTGACTTATCTCAGTTATTAATACTTGTCACAGTGATGGAAAACTCAGTGACACAAGTTTCTCTGATTCCCTTTGGGACCTCAGGGTGGAGTAGGGGAAGGCCACCATCAGGAAAGCCACGAGCACATGATTTTCACTGCACCCCTTGAGAGTAGGAGGAGCTCACACACATGCAAAAAAACTTTTGGCATCAACATGGAAAATACCTTGCAGGACTTACAACTGGGATGGCTCTGAATTTGTATAACAACTGTCTGTCCCCTACCTGGGTTCCCTGTGGCATGATGGAGCAAAATGAGGTGGGAAAGGAAGGAAAGCGTTGGGTCTCCTGGTCAATATTCTTGAATGCCTGCTATGTCCTTAATTCCCATTTGGGGCTTCAGATGCAAAGATGATGATAGGTCAGGCCTTGCCCTCAGGTCTCACTATGGCCACATATTATGATCTTAAGTAAGAGGTGACCTTCCATACTTCAGGGTCTTAGTGGCCTTGTGTGGAGGGCATCTGGTTGTCTAAGTCAGTGGGGTCCTAGTACCAGTTGATTCTAAAATCCATCCTTACTCTCCCCTACTCTGTCTGGTGTCCCCAGGGGTTGACACCTACCGGCTGAAAGCTCACAAGGTGCTATCATCTGGATTTCAGCTGTGTTTGGTTAATATAAAGCTCTGGAAGGAGATCAGAGAGACAGGGTATCTTGCCTTCCTTCTCCACCTCTTTCTGATTCTCCATCCTAGGGGCACAGGACCTACTCTCTATAATATTTAACATTTTAAAAATAATTTTTAAAAATGTATTTATTTTACTTGTATGAGTACACTGTTGCTGTCTTCAAACACACCAGAAGAGGGTATTGGATTGAATTATAAATGGTTTTGAGCTACCGTGTGGTTTCTAGGAATTGAACTCAGGACCTCTAGGAAGAGCTCAGTGCCCTTAATCACTGAGCCATCTCTCCAGCTCCCAATTTTCAACTTTTTATCAAAGTAGTGTATCTGTTTATCTATAGAGGCCCCAACTGATGCAAAGTATTTCTAAACAGATCAAAACAAAGAAAAAAAAATAAGATGAGGAGATGCCTAGGCCTGTTTAATAGTTTTCACATAGCATGAGAACCTGAGTTTAGATTCCCAAAATCCATATACAAGCCAGTATACAACTGTAACCCTAGCTATTGGAGCTCACTGGCTGGCTAGTCTAGCAGAATCACTGAGCTCTGTGTTCAGTGAGAGTTCCTGTCTCAAAAAGATGAGGTGGAGAGAGAGAAAAACACATCAACTGTACTGAGTTTGATCTACATTGGTTTGGCTCCCGGTGGGTCGCTCATTTCCAGCCACCTGCCCATGAAAACACACACACACACACACACACACACACACTGGAAATCAGCAGTTCACTTCAAAACGAAGATCAGCGAAGACAGGAAACCCACAGGTGTTGCACAGCTAGCTGTACCAACAACCCTAACTGAACCTCCATCACTGTCCATTGATTTCTTTTTATACTTTCTCCCAACATCATGTGTCCTCCCTGGGTCTTGCCTCAGCACGTGCATCTGTCTTAGCTGATATTACTCTGCCAATCAGCCTGAGTCAGCAGAAGTGGCAAGAAACTTCAGCCCACCACCAGAAGTTCTTTGGTGCATTTCTCTCTATGGAGTCCTGACAAATGCAGCCCAAATATGCAATGTAAGGCGAACCAACATATGCATGAAGAATCCTTCATTATGTGTCCTTTAACATGCTTGCTTTAGCAGAACATCCTTTCTCCTGCGTCCACTTCAGCTAAACGTTCCTTCACATGTTTCCCTAGCAAAACACCATTCAACTGACTTTCCAAAGAACCCTTAAGTTTCCGCTTCAGATTGTACCGTTCCTCTGAGGGCTTCTGATCAGATCTGAGTGTACAGACTATTGGTTTTTGACTCTCAAGGAAGGTGGCTTGAAAGCCCACAAAGCTGCCACCACCACCACCAATGTCAGAGGAGCAAAGAAATTCAGACCGTGCCCAAGAATGCCACCTGGTGATGCCTCCAGGAGGGCACCCCTCATTGTAAACACCAAGTTCTATAGGCTATTTTCACTATGTCTCCATTTAAGCCATTATTTACATTAAAACTTATATTAGTGTCCAAATAATTTCTTCTGTAATAAAATGGTGAGCTGCCACGTGGGTACTGGGAGTGGAACCCAGGTCCTTTGTAAGAGCAGCCAGTGCTCTTAACCACAGGGACACCTCTCCAGCTCTAGCTCAGAAGGTTGTCATCTGAACCATAGAAGTGACACCAAAGCAGGTAGGGAGCTGGCGTAGAGATTCGAGCCAGTTGAATGGGAGTTGATGCAAAGCTGAAGAACAGGATGTAGTGTGGGCGTGGGAAGGCCCCAAGGGTCACCCTACTCTGAGATGCAGGGACAGTGAGAAGTCAGAACAGTTCTATGATTCTCTGTGATGATTTGAATGAGATGTAGCTCCGTAGTCTCTAGGGAATTTGAATACTTGTTCCCCATTTGCTGGCTGTTTGAGAAGGATTAGGAGGCATGGCCTTGCTGGAGGAAGTTTGTCACTGGAGGTAGGCTTTGAAGTCTCAAAAGACATTTAGAATACCCACCCCTCCTTGCTTGCTCTCTTTCTCTGCTTCCTGTTTGTAGTTTAGAATGTAAGTTCTCAGCTGATGGCTGCTCTGCTGCCTTCTGCCTGTAGCCTTTTCTCAGCCATCAAGAACCCTCTGGAACCCTGTGGTGGTTTGAAAAAAAGGCCCACTTAATCCCTAGCCTTTGCTAGGAGGTGTGGCCTTGTTGGAGTAGGTGTGGCCTTGCTGGAAGTGTGTCACTGGAGACAGGCTTTGAGGTCTCAGATGCTCAAGCCAGGCCCAATGTGGCATTCTCTTCCTGCTATCTGCCCATTTGGGGGGGGGGCACAAAAACAAAACAAAACAAAACAAAACAAAAACCTCTCAACTTCTTTTCTAACACCATTTCTGCCTGTGCACAGCAATGCTCTGGCCATGACAATAATGAACCCACTCTCTGAAAGTGAAAGTCAGCCTCAATGAAATGTTTTTCTTTATAAGAGTTGCTGTGGTCATGGTGTCTCTTCTCAGCAATAGAAGCCCTAACTAAGAAAAACTGTGATTCCTAAGTAAACTCTTCTATTAATTGCCCTGGTCATAGTGTTTTATCACAGGAACAGAGAAGTGGTTAATACAGTGTCCACGTGGTGGGCTGTGAAGTAGCCAGTTGTGTGTTTTTCAAAAGCTCTTAATTAGTGACTGTATTGGCCAGGATTCTACAGAAGAAAAGAATCAATGGGACAAGCATATGTCACAAAGGGATTCACTAAATTGGCTTATGCAGTATGGGTTGAATGTCAGGTTGGAGGCTTGGAGGATTCCCAGAGAGCTGAGGTGTCAAGTCCATTGGGGAGGGCAGAAGAAGCTTGGTCTGGGTCTCCTGCTTGGAAAGAACAGCAGCTGGGGCAGATGTCTTCACTCAGCAGGGAAGAAGGGAGGACAGGTACCTCCTGCTAGAAGGTGCTGTCCACTCCCAGAGTGGCTCTTTCCTCCTCAGCCAACCCTCTCTGTAAGACCCTCTCAGGTACCACCACAGATGTGTCTCCTGAGTGATTTCAGGAGCCATCAAGCCGGCAAACACAAAGCTCAGTTTCGCCAGTGAGCCTAGTTTGTAAGTAGCTCTGACTGTTCTGGATCCACGTTCCAACCTGGTCCCATGCACCAGAGATGAGAGGCCTCCTCAGTCCCCAGCACCCCCACTGTTGCTTCTTGTGCATCCATTGCACTCTGCTGTTAACTGCTGATTGCCTGGGGTCCCCGAGTCTTCCTTTACCTCCTGGCCTCTGTGGTTCTTATCTTATGTATCCCCACCTCACAGCCATGTCCTCCGAGATGTGTGCTTCCTGAACTGGCATCTTGAGGCCCAGGAGCCTACTGTGAAAGCAAAGCCTCCCAGACAACCCCATCAGACCCCCTTGGCCTCTTGAGCATCTGGGTTTGTCACCAAGGTTCTACAGGAAATGAGAGCTGGACCTGGTGGCTATTGGTAGGTCACATCAGTGCCTTGTCCAGAGGTCATGGCAGGGACTAAACTCACTTAGCTATGAACACCGAGGAAGGTGAGGAGGGAGGATGAGGGAGTCTCTCTGCTGCACTCTGTCCCACAGATCTCTCCGGGGTACCAGGGCCTTGGAGGAGCACTGAATGGAAACACAAACCAGCCGGACTTTCTCAGGCACTGCTTTGGGGCACAGTGCACCTCGAAGTAGTTTTGAGTTGGTGAATTTGGCAATAATCAGGTCGCTTAATACAAAACAGACAGGAGGAGCCACTGTCTCAGAACCTGTGTTGGATAAGCAAGGGGCAGCCAGAGGAAGATGTGACACCAGACAAGGCAGGGTCATGAGCAGGAGACTTGAGGCTTCTTGTCCCCAAACTAGAAGAACTTCAGTTGATAACCGGGAACTTTAAAGACTCAAAGATGCTTTCCTCAGCTTCCCATCACGGCCCTCAGTACAGCCTTAGGATACGGGAAGAGGGACATAATACCAGACTGCATTGGAGGAAGGGCCGCTGCTGGCATTTGTGGGAAGGTTGTTGATCGTTGGGACAGTCACTAGGAAGAGCTTCAGCCCCATGAAGGAGGAAAAAGGACAAATGGCAGGAATCGCCTTTTCTTCTGCCGTGTGAGTTCCAGGATCAAATGCAGGCCACTGAGGTCGGTAGCCCTTTTCCGAAAGGGTTACCTCACCGGGACTGGATCCCAGACTCTCCCAGGTGGCTGTGTGACTTTCAGTGAGTTGCACAATCTGTCTACACACCTGTTGCCCCATATGTGCAATGGTGGTCAGTCAGGTAAGAATTTACTGCTTCCCTCTGTGAACACAGAGATTCCCAGAAATCCTGCCCCGAGGGGTGGTGAGGGACAATTGCCTAGGAGAGTTACTACAGGACAGGAGGAAGGCCTGCAGGTGTGTCTGTCCCTTTGCCATTGTGACAAGACGTTGTCTTTGACAAAATTTACTCTCTGGCACTGAGTCGTCGACTTAGTTGGGGAGAAAGCTGTAAAAATATTTTCTAGTATTTGAATCACGTGTTGGGCTACAGGTCAGATATGCCCAGGCCCTCAGCAGGGATAAAGTGTAGAGCTGGGCCCAGGCTTGCCTCTGTTGTTCTGTCTTTCATACCCAGATGTCCTCCCAAGATGGCTTTACAGACCACCAGGGGCTCACACCACTTGGGGGTGACACTGGCAGAGCGGGGTCCTGGCCTCTTCCCTCAGCATCTTGCTGTGGAGAACCACAGCAGCAGGATTATCCTGCAATCTCAGGCTAGCCCAGCCTGGCCAGTGCTTGGCTGCTGTGTTGAGAGGCTGAGCGGTCATGCTGGATCTGTTCAGCTCAGCCCCTGGGGTGAGAGGAGCAGGCTAATTCCAACACTCTGTAGGTCTATCTTCCAGCGGAACTCAACTGGATATGAAGGACCCCACCCCCACCCCCTAGTGTCCTACGAGGGAATTGCTCTCCCTCCCTCCCTGTGAGTCAAGCAGCCAGGGTCATGCTAGCCACCACCTTATGGGCTCCTCTACTATGACAGCAAGCCATGTGATGAAGTTTCTTCCTGAGACTAGTAGAAAGGACACCAGCATCTCACCCTGAGAAGGTCTAGGCTCCATTCCAACTTTCTTCTTGTGTGTCCTGTTCATAGGAGGAAGTCCTCTGAGGTGCAGGGTATTGGAAGCCTGAGTTGAGGGGGGTGGACACCCAGATACCTAACTGCCAGGGGCATCCTGTCCAGGCCACATCACTCCTTCTGTTTAAACAGCCTCAGCTTGAAAGTTGCAGCCTGAAGTAACATCCCTGCCAATGCTGTAGTGACGTAGTCATGTCCCCTTTGGGCCTGGGTTGGGGAGGACTACATACTCCAACTAGAAAAATGCTCTCCTCAGAGTTCCTCCTGCCTCAAGGCAGGTGAAGGTTTCTACTTACACATATAGGCCACCTGGGCTCACCAACTGAACAGCACCCGCCATCTGGGAGTTAAGGATGAAGATGAGAAAAACAACCACAGTCCAGGGCTATGAAGCTGGGACACTGCAGATTTCTGGAGGCCATATTTTACTTGGAGCATTTCCTTCATGTCTGCTGCAACCGTGAGGCATAATATATTAGCTGCCCAGTTTAGCAGGACAGCATCATGCACTTGTAACAAGCATGAGGCAAGACACCGTGTGGATCTGGAGGCCTATAAAACTTGACCTTATAAATCTGTGAGCATCAGCTGCGCACAGCAGCCTCCCATGTGGTGAAAGTCACAGACTTGAGAGTTCTTTAAAAATGGAACAGCTGTACCTCGCCCCAGACCCACCTTTAAAACTCCCCAAGAGGACTAACCAGGGTACATTTAAAGTTTCCATTTCTCACACAAGAACGCCCTGCCAAACATTTAGGACCCAAACTAGTTCTAGGATGAGGATAAAGGATCCTTAGGGCTGAGCGCCTTGCAGGTACCCTTCAGGATAAAGCGCCACCCTGGCCACTTTACCTCCTCTCCTGCGTCTTGGTCAGGTAGGGTTACCTCTGCTGGGTGCAAGAGTGTCAAACCCAGCGCCTTGTGTTTGTTAGGTGAGTATTCCTTCACTGAGCCACACTTCCAAACCCGTGACTGTTCACTATAAATTAGGGTTTGGCAGGGCTTTTTTTTTTTAATTTGTTTGTTTTTGGGGTTTTTTGTTTGTTGTTGTTATTGTTGTTATTAACAGAGGACAGGACACTGGACAGTGTATATTCAGGGCTTCTTGAGCCATCCTTTGTTACAACTCCCAGCATAGTTGATAAATAAAGGGCTGCATGCTGATGTGCCAATAAAGCCATTCTGAAAAAACAAATGTCTGCCTGGTAGGTGCCTAAGCACCCCGTGTAGTGGTATTTGCTACCTGGGGGATTAACAGGGTCAGCCCCAGGATCTGTCGCGACAACCTGGAATTCCCAGCAGGGAGTGTTGAGCCCCAATAGGGAGAAGACAGTGGTCACTGCTATCTTACATCCCCCACTGGGCAAGGAAACCCAGATTTGAGAGTTAAGCCATTTCCCCTGGTCCAAAGAACCACTTTGGTAGGATTTGGAGCAGTTATTCTGGGCTCCAATGCATAGGAAAAAAAATAAACAAAAAGACAAAACACCACCACCACCACCAAACCAACCAACCAAACAAGAGCAGCAACAACAAAACAGTAAAGGTTTAACTGCAACACTGCCCTTTGCCTTGGGACAGTAGGCTTTCCGACGCTGTGACTGCCTTCTAGAACTCTGAAACCTGGATGTGGCTTCACTCTGTGGCCTTTGATGACTAAGATCCACTACCACCGATCTGTAAAAAAAAAAAAAAAAAAAAAAAAAAAAAAAAAAAAAAAAAAGAAAGAAACAAAAACAAAAACAAAAACAAAAAAAAAACCCTTTTGGTAGTATTGTCACAAGGACTAAATAAAACACGTGGGAAACTTCTTGGGAGGCGAAAATCCTGAGTAAATGTTAGTTTATCTAATTTTCCAGAAGAGTCCGGGCAGTAGATGTGACAGACGTTTTCTTTGAATTAAAACCCTGTCCGTTGGCATCTCCCTCCATAGTCCCCAGTTTTGGCACGCGCCTTCCACAGGTGGAGCCAACTGTGATGTTGATTAAAATCCCCCGCCCCTTAGCTGAAATCGGGCGGTGAGCTTTGCTTGGCCCCGCCGGCCCCACAGGGAAGGGCTTTGAGCCTTTGGAGCAGACAGGCCGGTGCAGGGGGCAACTCCCTGCCGGCCCCTCCGAGGAGGCTCCCGGCGGCATGGGGTTCTGTTTAGGGAAGCCGGTTCCCTGTCTGGGCAGATGGCCTGCAGGGACGGGGAGCTCGGCTGATCTGGTTTCAACTAATTCTATTAAGTGGAAAGTTCTGTAGAGCAGATTCCTTCGCAAGCCTCTGTCCACATGGTGATTTAATCGAGTAAATTAAAACATGGTTGCTCTCTGTCCTCCTTGTTTTCTTGCGGTGGTGGCCCTGTAGGGAATACAGTGGGGATGGGGGGAGGTCCTACTTGTGTAGGGGGCTTTGGCTGTAGGCTGTTTCAGGAGCCCTTGGGGCAGAGACCAAGCACAGGAAAAGCACCAGGGGGCCTGCAGAGAAAGGGCTGGGGCAGTAGGTTTTATGAGTGACTTCTAGCAACCCATTAGCCCCGTCAAGGTGCAGATAGAGACTAACCAAGGTCTTCCAGTACCAGATACCAGTAAAAAGTGGTACCCACCAAAAGCAAGACCTAGGACCCAAGAGGAAGTACACACTCCTGCTATAAGAGACAGTTCCTGGAACTGCACAAGGAGCCTGGGCAGGGGTGTGGTTGTGGGTGGAGGTATCTGATCTATGTGACATCTCTCATCCTGGGAAGATGGATATCTGTTTTCCTTTTCATTCAGCAAGAAACATTTCCTTCCCTCTGTCCTTCTGTGATTAAGAATGCTTTCTGTGATTAGGAAGGGAGTCTCACCTTCCCATTTGCAAACACACTATCATTCTTCTCGGTGGCTTTCACATCTCTTCTGTGTAGGACTAAAGCTTTGGACAGTGGTCATCTCACCATCTGAGGAATAGACAGAGCAATGGGGAGGGGCTGGGCCTCAAATTCTGATCTTTTCGGCCCCCTTTCTCTCCTGTGATTCCCAAGGATGTCCAATGGCTCCTCGAGCACTCTCATGCAAACCAGGAGATGGGCTGTACTCATAAGAAGGCTGGGCCTTGTCGTCCCTCTCTGACACATCAAGAGACAAAGACATTGCCTTCTGTGTTCAGTTTGCTCTGTATTCCTGCTAGAACGTGCCTCAGCTGGGAGTGGCGGCTTGCACCTTCAATCCTAGCACTAGGGAGGCAGAGGCAGGCAGATCTCTGAGTTGGAGGCTAGCCTGTTCTACGGAGTGAGTTCCAGGACTCCTGTGAGCAGCTGACAGGCATTAGGGTCACCACCATTTTGTGGATGAGGGCTAGTCTTAAGACCAGGGACAGTAGCTTTCACAAGCTTTGGAGCTCAGCTTCACACTTGGCTGTGCAGTCTTCTGAGTTGGGCATCCCCAGCCAGGGACTGAATGGCTTGTTAAGGACCCAGGGCAGGAAATAGAAGAGAGGTCTGGTGTCAGGAGAGGTTGGATGCCTAGACAGAGCTTTGGGTAGAGAAATGGGGCTCAACAACCCTTCCCTTTGTCATATCCTTCAAACCCTGCATATCCTCCAGAGTCTGTGGGGTCGGCTGATAACCAGGCTGCCAGGTATCAGGAAGAATGTACCAGACTTGAGGAAGATTCTTCCCACAAAAATGTCTCCTGAGTGCTGCCAACACCTCATCTTCAGGCCCCCGTTTCTACCTCCTGGCTCTGTGGATGCCAAGGAGGACCGGCAGCATCTTTGGGGAATCAGGACGACTTCTGCTTTTCTGAGAGGCATTCTCAATATGGCTGACCATGCCCTTTCCTGCTGGGGTTCACTTGCTAAACTATAGGGGCTCATCTACTTCCTTCTACTATCAGACCCCAAAGCATTCTATCGATTGCATTTTCTGCCATTCAAGAGTCACCCAGGAAGCCTTGCCAGCCAGCCTGTTCCAGATTGTCATTCAGCAACCCTCTGTTCCTCCCAGTAGCAAAGGTATTTCCTTGAGCGTGTGCATGGTTTGAATGTATGGACGAGTCAGCTGAGGCCTGAGGATGATGCTGGAAGTCTTCATCAGTGTTCCCCATCTTATAAATTGAGGAAGGGTCTCTCTCACCAAACCCATGGCTAGCTGTTTGGGTATTCTCAGCTTGCTCAGAGAATTCTCCATCTCTGCCTTCTGTGCACTGGGATTATGGGTGGCTGCCACACACCTGTAGTGTTTCTGTGGGTACTTGGATGTAAGCTCTGGTCCTTGTGCTTAAATTCTTTGCCCACTGAGGCATCTTTACATCTTGAGCTTGTGCGTTGGGCTGTCCTGCACAGGGAGCATCCATGGCTACTGGCACAACTCTCCCGAGACACAGGATTGAATGAGTGTGAACGTCACACCCACAGCCCTGTCTAGATGGTTAAGTTCCGGCACATTCTTAGGAAACAACCTGAGAGACGGTATTCACTTATGATGGTGTGGCCATTGGAAGAAAATCACCAGGCCAAAAAAAGGAAGACACTAGATGGTAGCAGGTCAGGAATCAGGGGGGCACCCTGTTCAGATCCATCCTGGGGGCAGGGGTGGGGGTGATGAGGATTTCCAGGAAGAACAGCATCCCTCACCATGTGGCTTCAGGGCCTTGGAGCAGTGTAAACCAAAGAAAGAAAGGTTCCACATAAGCTCTGACTCTGAGCAGTTGGGGGCCAGGAGACACACAGAGTCAAGACCAATGAAGAACCAGCTTCTCTGGAGGGAAGAGGACTTGATTCAAAGGGGTCTAAAAGTCTCTCTCGCTGCACAGGAGTGTCCTTTGTGGCTGAAGGGATGGAGCTCTCGGGTGCTTGTGTGCCTGGAGCACTGGCAGATCGGCGACTGGTGAGAGTTTATAATGAATGAGAGCCAAGACAGGACATCAAATCCACCAGGAGATCATGGGGACTTGGGGAAAAAGCATGCTTGCACAGGGCCTTGGATCTAACCTTCAAACAGCCTGAAAAATCATAGCAAGGCCCGGAGCTTCTCCATATGTCGCAGCCCTTCACAGGGAATCTTCACACTGAGATCAGCAGCACCGGTGCTCTGAGGTGGCACAAAACACAGCAGCCACAGACACACAGCCTGTGACTCAGGACATTTTAGCATCTGATGGCTGCTTTCTGCAAGTTCCTGGACATCTCTGAGCACTAGCATCCTTATCCCAGACAAGAGGATGCTGGCACAGACCATCTTAGATTCAGCATAGAGACCAGAAATAGATGCAGGACCAACTCTAAGTAAGTACCCTGGGGGACAGTAGTTCTCAACCTTCCTAATGCTGCAACCCTTTAATACAGTTCCTCGTGATGTGGCGGCCCTTACTATAAAATTACTCCATCACTACTTCACAACTAATTTTGCAACTGTTATGAATCATAATATAGTTGGTATTCAATCCCAAAGGAGTTTCGATCCACAGCTAGAGAACCTCTGGTCTAGAAGGAAGGTTTCTCTGCACCTTTCTGTGGCCAGACTGGATTCTGCCTTTAGTATCTCTGTCCTTTCTTCCTATAGCATCTGTGTCCTGGCCAGGGAACTGGTCAGTGTCATTTGACCGATGAATATCTGTTGTTGTCTGTTACTGGAGTATTTGCTTCAAATCTCTCTGCTGGACCACAGCTAGCCATAATTGATATCAAAGCCATTCTTGTTCTCCTGTCCTCGTACCCAGTCCACAGTGAGCCCGAGAGGTCCTAGCTATTTCCCGGCCACCAGGATGAGGAAAGCTGGGAAGCCGGGTGGCTTCACTGCTGCTTCCCAGATGGCTGTGGGGTGCATTCTAGTATGGTGAGAACACTGCCCAGCCAGTCCCTTTCAGGAAGCCAAGCCACCACAGTGCTAATTCGGCAGGCTGTCATGGTTGAGCGTCAGTGAGTGCTGATGGCCGGCGGAGTGTAAATAGAGTCAAGATTTTGCTCCACAAATGCCTTGGCCCGCAGCTGCTCCTGGGAACAGCCCCTCCTCATGTCCTTGCCATGTTTAAAGCAGCTTCTAATTGGCCTCATCCTGACCCAGTCTTGGAGAGAGGCCCTAGCTGGTCTCTGCTACCATGAAAGGCAGCAGATGGGGTTCGGAGCACCCCTGAGCATCACTCCTGGGTCCGGCAACTGGCAGCGGCTGATGTTTGGAAGACAGAACTCCAAGGCCCCAGCTCTGCCACTTTAAAGTCCTGCCTAGTGCTGGGGACAAAACCAAACCAAACCAACTTTCCCTCTGTCGAATTTCAAGCCCGAAATTTACCGCACATACTTTTGGAGCCTCATGTTAGATCCGTTTTTAATTAACTCATTCTGAAGCTTTCATACTTTCCCTCAAAATATTTTATTGGCATTTCATTAGCATTGACTTCCCTGGGCAGGCGGCGATACAGCCAGGGAGGGTCACCCAGCAACATGGCTTTGGCATTTAGACATGCTTTTGTTCCCGTCTCCCTGCCAGGCCTCTCTGGGGCCCATGCATTTACTGTTAAAATATTACAGAGGCCCACACCCGAACGACCATAATCCCTCCTGCTAGACTGTCTCTAATTGATTTAATTATTCATAATTGCTCAGCTGGGTTTGCGCATACTTGTGTATGATTATGGAGAGAGGGTGGGACCGTGGTAAGTGCCGGGTCCTCATCATGATTAGCAGGGAAATCATGGAGAAACTCACATAGACGTTGGGATAGCATGCTTCGAAACTTAGTGTGGCAGTTTGAACATGGTGCTCCCTACCCCCTGAATGTTTGCTTACAATGTTTGGGAGATTAATATTCTTGATGCCAATGAGGTTTAAAAACAAAGGACATGTAGAACTGAAGTTGAGAAGAAAATAAGGAAGTCAGACAAGGCAGATGCCAGCAGAAGCCTTCTCCCTACCTTCACCCCTGAGGCCATGTGCCACAGTCAGAGGGCTCACTAACCTTGTTCTACCACAGAGCTAAGGTGCTTTGGAGAAACAGAACCTCTTAGTATCTGTGGGGACCTCAGGAGATGCCAGAGGATGCAGAAGCAAATTCTACCACCAGGAGATGAGATGTTACCACCAGAAAGGTCTCTAATTATCCTTATTATGGTCTCCTTAATTAATTCAAGACGAGTTAGTGATCTGAGGTCTTGTGCTTCATGGGGGCAGCTTCCTGGTGACTAATATTGAAGGTGATAAAAGCAGCAGACATGTTCTTGCTTCTTAACAGTCCCGAGGTCCCCTGTTGTCCCAGCTCACAAATGACCTAGCTGCTTCTGACGGCTAAGAACATGGCAGGTGTGGATTCCAAAGGCTTCTGCCATGCTGTTTGTATGTAAAGGCTTTTGGTTCCCACTCATCTGAACATCATGTTAAGCCAGGAAACTCCAGGAGACCCAGCAAGATAGAGACCATGAGCTTCCAGGAGAAGAAAATGGGTGTTGGGCACCAAAGTACCGGGAGTGAGGGTCCGCTGTGGGTGGGGGCATTAATTGCAAAGTCCTAGGTCCTGGGGTCCAGCTTCCTTCCACCTCTTTTTGAGACTCAGGAGTGATTTTTGAGTATCTCATCTCAGATCCGTGTTTGTGAGCGAAGGCCATGGTTTTGGAAGCAGATGAACCACAGAGGCTGGAAGCAGGTTTAGGGGGGCAGGGGTGACAAAGAAGCCCTGGGGGCAGCGAGCTTCCCGATTCTGAACCATCTCAGTCCTTGATGACCCTACCCGAGAAACATTTTTCAAGTCACAGCCTCAATAGACTCATGTGGAGTTAGTAAATGAACCTCTAGGCTATATGCCTGGGGAAATGGAAGCTGGGAGAAACCAAGGGGACCCAGTACCCTGGCATCTTCTCCTCCTCCCACCAGGGAGCCTCTAGACAGAGCTGTTTTAATCTGAAGAGAATCCTAAAATAGCCCCGAAGACGATAGCGTAAATCCACCCTCAGGGTGACTCACGGGACCTTTTTCTAACAAAAACATAGGAATGATTTTTTAGAATCTAACCAATGTTACCCAGCTCCACAGACCTCCAGAACCTCAGGCAGACTGCCGCCTCCTCTGCCAACCGAAGTGCCTTATCAGAAGGGTGTAATTACGTATTTATACACATAGATTCTGTGGGGGTGGGGGGGGCTCCCAGGATGGCGCTGGAGCCAAGAAAAAAAAAAAAAAAAAAAAAAAAAAAACAGGAGAAAGAAAAGAAAAGAAAAAGGCTTCAAAAGTCCTGACAATGCGCCATTCTTCACGCAACAAAGCCATTACAATAGCCAGCCTTTGATCTTGCCGGCTCCTGTTGCCAATTGTATTTTGTCACTGCTGGGCTGTCACCCGCGAGGGAACACTTTTGAATTAAGCAGTCCGCAGCAATTTAGTTTGCACAGGCTTTGAAGTGCCACCATCAGTCAGGCCTGGGCTAACTTTTTTCATTAAAAAATTTTCAACTTCTCTAAGGGGGCTTTTTGACTTTTTTTTTTCTAAGCCTGCCGGGGCAGTTAGATAAGTTGAGCCTCCAACCCGTGGCCCCTAGACATCAAAAGGCTGAGTCCTGCTGGAGGAACCGTCATTAAACCCTAATGGAGTGCTTCATTAGGGTCGCTTCAAAGGCCGGGTTTACAGACTGGGAAACTGACTAATTTACACATTGTGGGAAAATTGCTACCAGCTCTGCCCACACCCCAGCGGGGGACAGGCGCCCTCTTTCTCCGAGAGGTGGGAACTGCACACACGGCCCTTTAATTGCCAATCAGCCTTTTCAAGGCAGCCCCTGCCCTCAGGCTTGCTCCTAAAGTTCAGAGGCCCTGACAGAGCCTGCAGCATCTGCCCAGCACTCCTGGTCCTGTTTGTCTGTCCAGAATCAGTGTGGGACAGACACAAGTATAGGCTTTGGAGCCAGATAGTCTCAGATGAGCTTGGTTGCCAGTCCCAGCTCTGATCTAATCAGGAGATCTTTGGGCGGGAGTGGATGTCATCTGAGCCTCAGTCTCCTCACCTGAAAAATGGGTATGGACAATGGTGGGTACTCTGAATAACATGATGTAAAACCGTGTGGAGTTCATCCTCCTCACTGACCTCGGGAGTCCTGCCTGGCTCTCTTTCTGGGACTGATGATCCAGAGCTGTGCCCTGTGAGGACAGCAGTGTCTGCCTCTGTGAAGCCAGGCTACTCTGTGTTTCAGGAACCTTTGGCCATGGCCTCCAGGGCAGCACAACCTCATGCCCATTCCCCGTGCTGTGTCCTTGGTCACGGAAAGAGTTTGGAACAGGCAAAGCAAAAGTGTACTGCCTCAGGACACTTCCCCGCGGACCTGCAGACCCAGTGTGAGTGCCACAGTCTTGTGTAGAAGGCTGGCTCTGTCCTCGTGTGCAGGATGACACCAGCCACATCGGCTGCCTTCTTTGGGCAGCAGGAGAAGCCGCCCAGACTTGAGAAGTGTAGGGGGTGGGGGACAGATCTACCTACCGGGGAGCAGATGCCTGGAGCTCCACTCCAGCCCCGAGGCACTGACGTCACAGGCAGCCACTTCCACCAAAGGGATCTGTTTTGTCACCTGAGCCAGGTGACCTGACCTGGGTACTGCAGGACGGGGTTGAGGGACTCCACTCTAACCCCCCACCCCCCACCCCCGAGGACCCAGCGGCTGCTATTTCTCAAGCCCCGCAATATTAACTTCAGAATCGGGTCCCCTGCTTGTTCAATGGGAGTCTCCGTGTTGGTCACACAGTGACAGCAGCATGCTACTCACCCCTTCCAGTGACAAAAGGAAGCATCCAGACACCAAGCACCTACAGTATACAGGCCATGTGCTGGCATGCCACAAGCCCATAGGTAACGGTTAGATAACCCTGCCTTCAGTTGAGCTGACAGTAAGAGAGAGGAAAGGACCTACCCAAGGCCACACAGCCCATACACGGCTCCTTGTTCTCACAAGGAAGTGATATTCTCATCCCTACCCTCTCCGGGCCACACAGGGGAAACCGGATGTCCTATCCCTACATGCCCCAGCCACTAGGCTGGGAGGAGGGGACCCCAAGGGTGAGCTGTCTGTCCAGTCTTTTTTCACAGTCCTATCTCCCTCCCACTTTCTATTGGCCGATCTTCTTAATTACGGAGAAAAAAAATTTCTATAGTCACTTCCTCTACTCAACCTTTCACTTAAAAAAAAAAAAAAAAACCCGAAATTCACCTCCCACCCCTCAGTTCCCAGCCTCTCCGGGAAGCGCCCCGGCCGCAGGCAAGCATCGCTCGAACCACTTAGCAAACCGCAAATTTCAGAGGCCTCGGCACATCTGCGTTTTATCAGCTTTTTCCGGATAGTATTACCCCAAGCAATTGTCTGCAGATCGGCCGACAGCTGAGACGTTCAAGCGCTGAATTACGGAGAAAGGGCCGGAGATAAAGCCAAGCACATGTATCCCATCAAAGTAATGAAAGCAGCCTGCCGCCAGGCCGCTTCGCTGCCTCCTTCCGAGCCGCCCAGCCGCTCTGCAGGAAGGCTGATTAACCCTTGCGAGGTGGGGGAAGAAGAGCAGGGGTCATTCAATACCCAGGCTAATCATAGACCCCAAAGACCGGAGGGGTGGGTGAGGGGTGGGCCGGAAAGAAAGGCCGATGCTGAGGGCCACTATGACCTCAGGAGTGCCCGCTACATTTTCTGTAGCAGGGCTTGGGGGCCGGCTAATAAACACAGCTCCCAGCACACCCTGGAGAGAGGCTGAACAGTCACAAGCATGTAAATGAGTAAAGGACCTAGTGGTCCCAGGGTCCCTGAGTCTCTACCTGTATAGAAGGCAATCCCAGAGCTGCTGAAGGCAAATGCCTGGTCTTAACTGGCAGTCATTTTGTGTTTTGTGAATACTTACTATGGGCAGGGTCCTCTCCTTCCTGTGCCCCTCCATTTAGCATTAGTGTTTCCAGGTAAGAGGTGGGTGTTATGATGTCCCCAATTCCTGCTCCCATGGGGATCCATGACACTTAGGAATCTGTGTCCTGCCCCTCCAGGGCACCCACACCTCTCTACCCCACACTGGAACCTCTGGGAAATAGGATGTATTCCACTCTTCCTAAATTGACAACACTCCTCTAGAAGGGCTGACACTCCCCCCCCCCCCCACAGTGTGTGAGAGACTACCCCATTTTCCAAGGCAGTCTTGTAGCAGTGTGTCTTGTTGGTTTATGTAAATGCGCCTTCTACCTGACAAGGCCAAAATCTTGTCCCCCACTTAGTGGCACCTTGCCTGCTGACCAGTGAGCCCCTGGAGTGGGTGTTTCCACTCACATCTCTTACGCCTTTTCTTAGGCCCTCTCTGCTTTCCCGGGGTCTTTTTCTTGTTTGGTGAGGTCTCCTTGAACATTCCCAGCTCTTAAGTCTTTGCAAAGATGGGCTCACGCTGCCTCCTTACCTGAGGCCTTTGCCCTCCCCATGCCCTGAATAAACTCTATTCAATACTATACCATCGTGTGGCTGGTCCCTCAGAGGGAAGGGATGCCTCAACATGCATCCATTGGAGGAACCCCTTCCCCAACACTTCACCGCACCTCCATAGAACATACCCCCCCTTATCTTTTTATAGATACAACAGCCTCAAACGCACAATCCTGCTTCAGCCTTCTGGATGCTGTGACTGTGGGCATATACCTATGCCAGGCAAGAGTTGGTACAAATATGGCCCTACCCTACCTGTCCTGTACTTTTAGGTTATTTTGTAGCAGAGCATCAAGAGGCCTTCTTCATCCATTAGCTTTATGTTCCAGTCTAAACTAAGAAATCCTCCAGAGCTATGGGAGGGCTTCGGGGAAAGAGTCCATTTCTATTAAACTGAACAATTTTCTGGGACAGTATGTTGTTGGCTGAGTAGGACCTCAAGAGTCCACAGGCCCCATTGGGATGGCCTCCTGCATGGGTACCAGGGGTCTGATGAATATGGCCGCTGTCTTGCTTAGGAGGTTCATCTTCCACAAAGGCTGCATGGAGCCGACAGCACCCTACAGGGGTGAGCTTTATGCTCTGTGAATTTAACCTCTGTCAAAACAAAGCTGGGCTGCTTATGATGTGCAAACTTCCCAGAGGTGTTTGTTCTGTCTGCTAAGCCCTTACTGAAAGGGTGGAGGTTCAGAGGGACATGGAGTTGAGTTGTTGGGGGAGTGGCACTTAGAAGAATTAAGCTTATTAGAATTATTAACACTGTAGGCAGACAACGGGACAGTAAGAGCTCTGAAAAGAGGAAATCAGGGTGCATGGGGCAGAAATGGGGGGATTTATGCTTTTCTGAAGATAGGGGTGATTTCCTAGCACAAGCCTGCAGCCAGGCTCTCTGATTCTGCATAGGAAGCAGGGAAGCGGACGGCAAGGAGGGGTGTTCAGCCATGAGTGCTGTCTTTGACCTGAATTCGAATTCGTTTATCCAGATGAGAGGCCCTGGCACTCCCAAGTGAGGCACTGCAGACACACTGTGCCTCAGGGGTCTGCTGTGGTACTGTGGCCTGAGCCAGATTCTACAGACATTCTCACACTTACCACACTTCCGGCTCCCACAGACATCCTCTTGCCAAGATGTCCTTGAGACTGCCATTTTGCAGATGGGTATACTGAAGACTTGAGAGATAAAGAGGAAAGACTGCCCAGGGCCCTCTAAATGAGGGGTGGAGCTAGGTGGCAGGGATGGGCATTCCTCTCCAGAGGCCAGGCGCTGGCACTGGGTGACAGATGAGGGGATGGGTTCCTGAAAGAACAGTATTTGAACGCACCCTATCAGGACCAGCAACCACTTCCTCATGGTTCCTGCCTCCGGCTTCCTATGGTTTGAGGTGTCATTTTGAAAGTGGCCGGTGCCACCCATACCTGAGATTTTATGTTTTAGGCAACCGCTGTTAAGGAAAGAACCAGGCCATATCTGCCTGGAGTGCCAATCGCTATAGCTGGCCCATTCACCCCTCCCTCTCATGTCAACTCTGCTGCAAGGGGATCAGCCATGGGTTCCTTTATAATTCTGCCAGTACCATGTAAGAGATGGCTAGATAGGATAAATTCTGAAGCGGTTTTAGGGATGGAATTCTGGGGAACTGCCCGTGTCCACTACTGAACCTCAGATTCACAGAAGAACCCAGTCTGCCAAGAGGGAACCCGCTGGCCACCATGTCCTGTCCCTGCGGCCACTAACAAAACTGCGCCTGTTCCATCAGCATCTCTTGGCTGGTACATGAGTCAGCACTGCCCTTGTGGCCTTAGACAGCGAAGCTGACATGGTCCCTGGAACCCACAGTTTCCTCCAAGACTAAATATTTGTCTCTCTACCCTGCGGGCACAAGGGTTCTTGAGCCAAAATATATGGAGCTCACCCATGGCACTCCGGAAGGAAGAAATGGTGGGGAGCCTGCCAACTGCCCACCTGCTGCCTGCCATGCTCTGCTGGATTCCAACAGGGATCTGGAAAGCTCTGCCTTTACAGGTGAGCACCCTAGCCCCCGAAGGATGGTGCGTAGGGTCACACAGCAAGGGCGATGAGAGCAGTAACCAGCCCTGATTGATCTGAGAGGTCTAAATAAGTTCCCTCTGCCTACCAGCGGTTTGAGGACAAGGGCTCCTGGTGTTCTGGAAATGGGACTGGGCTAGTCCACCCACCTCCCTCGAGCTCTGAGCCTGGTGAGATCCTCCCCTCCCGGCATACACAGGCAATAAGGGCAGAAGTGCTGGAGATGATCCTCCTATCTGCTTCTGCCTGGAAGAGTTAAAGTCGCAACAATTTATCACTGCTCTTGTAGAACTCAGTGAGCTGGGGCTGCTGGAGGATCAGCTGGGTGGGACGAGTCTGCAAGGATGGCAGAGGTAGCTCCAGTCAGATGGCAGCCTGTGGGTCATTAGAGGCTTCAGTCACATGTTGGGAGTGAATGGGCCATTATGGGACCACCTGGATCTCACCTTTATATGGTGGATGTAACCAGGGGGAGGGGCACAAACAGGAGCTGCCAGCTCTCTTAGAGCCAGGCCCAAGAACAGGCATAGTATTACTTCTGGCACCTTCTATTGGCCAAAGCCATTAGAGTCACTTCCCCCACCCCACACGGGGTCACATCTTGTGTGCGTGTGTTCCTGGGCACGGAGCCCAGGACCTCACACATACTAGGCCCTTGATCCACCACTGAGTTGTATCTTACGCCTTCTCAGTTTTACTTTTTTTTTTTTTAATTTTGAGATAAAAATCTCACTAGGCTGACAAAACCAGGCTGGCCTTGAACTTGTGATCCCCCTGCTTCAGCATTCATACACACGTGCACATGATGTGATGGTTAAGATGGCCCTACACCATTAGGTGTATGTGTTAGATGAGTGTGCATGGAGGTCACAAGAGGGGAGCCTGTCACTCTCTTATTACCTTAAGACAGGGTCTCTCACTGAGCCTGGAGCTAGCATCTCCCAGCAATTCTCTTGAGAAGAACTAATGGTAGCCACCTACCTATAATCACAGAGCACCTTGTCCTAGTCTGGTCCTATAATAAAATACCCTGACAAGAAAGCAGCCATCCCAATGAAGGGCTTTCCTGGAAGAGGGTTTTTTGATATCAAATCAGGGAAGTCCACAGAAAATGGACTAATAGCTGGTCTTCTTTCGGCCCTGTTCATAGCTCAGGCCCCTACCTGTACGGCAGAGGCTACAGGCTAAGAGATGCTCAGGAGTTAAAACACTTGCCTTGACATCTGTAGATGCTGAGTGGGTGTAGTGGCCTGCTAAACATTCATGCACACACACACACACACACACACACACACTAAGGGGTAGGGGGAGAGGGAGAGGGGCAGGTAGAGAGGCAGGCAGACAAACAACAAAATCTAGACCACCACAAGGGGACAGAGTACCAGGGCCTGTCTGTATACCCTGTGCACATCAGTTCTTGGGTCCTGAAGTCACACAGAGCTCTGGGAAACACCTTGGCCAGGCCACTCCCCAGCTGTGTGCCTCTGAGCAGGTTTCTCAGCCTCTTTGTGCTGTTTCCTTATCTGGAATCTAAACATAAACTGACTTTGGAGGTAACACATCCAATGTGGGAACACTTGAGTCTAACATAGTTTCTTGCCCAAGATTTTTATTCCCATCCTTGAAGCTGCTGTTGTTGTCCCTCCAGCTGCCTCCACCTTAGGATATCCAGTCTCACTCTAGGCAGCTTCATCATCACCCACCAGCACCATCAGCACCCACAGCATAGCATCAGCACCATCAGCACCAACAGCATAGCATCAGCACCACCAGCACGGCCACAGCATAGCATCAGCACCATCAGCACCCACAGCATAGCATCAGCACCATCAGCACCCACAGCATAGCATCAGCACCACCAGCACCATCAGCACCACCACACAGGCTCCTGGTGTCTCCTGGTGACAGATTTCTCTGAGGGAGCCCACTTGACGCTTTCAGGACTTGAAGCCGATTTTCTCTGGCTTGTGGTGGTTCAAAACTGCTACCCTGGCATTCTTTCCTCCGCTTATTGTTTTAGAAAATCAACTAGAAAATTGCTTTCTTCCTGATATAGGTCTCCAGCCTGAAGCATCGGGATTTTCCACTGGCATCTTGGAATGTTCTTTCATCTGAAACTTTAAAGCTTGGTCCTGACTGAGGCTGGGAACTGCACTGAAGACTTAGCCAGATCTCCCTCTCTCTCTCCTCTCCCCCTCCCTCCCCTTCCCCTCCCCCTCCCCTTCCCCTCCCCCTCCCCTTTCCCTTTTTCTCCCCATCCCCCCTCCTGCCCACTGCCATATCCAGCCCCTTCCTGCTAATGAAGACCTTGCAACAGTTCCCAGTACAAGGCCTGTGAAGAGAAAGGTTAGTGTAGAGGTGGGCAGGGGTGAAGTGGGGTAGAAGAAAACCTGAGGAGGAAGAGAAGTCTGTGGGAAGGGAAGGGGGCAGGAGCTGAAAACCTGGGAGAGAAGAGATTAAAAAGAGATTTAGGGAAGCAGGTAAAGGGGAAATGAGATATAAGGTGGAGAAGAGAGCTCTGGTCCGGAAAGGAGAGGGACATGAGGGATGTAGGGAGAAAAAGAGGCCTGGTGGGAAAAACAAAACCTAGGAGAGGTGACCTAGAGGGAAGAGGGATGTGAGAGGAGAAACTTGAGGGAATAGAGGGGTTTGGGAGAAGGGATGGAGGGGAGAGGAGCCTGGGTAGGTATTTCAGTCCTCTTAGGACCCACATCAAAGGCAGGGCTGAAGAGAGCCATTCACCCCCTCAGTTCTAGAGGTGGAAGGTCACAGGTATGATGCTGGTCACCTTGCTTCCTGTAATGGTTCTGCCTGTGGTTTATAGATGTTCACTCTCACTGGGCATGAATACATGCAGAGAGGTGAAGAGGTGCTGAGGAAGATCCAATGTTTTCTCTAGTAAACATGAAGAACCTTCCGACTATCTTGTCCTGGAGTTCTGGGGACAGGACCTTGCAGGGTGGATGATGGGGAATAAAGCAAGAGCCAGGATCCAGTCTTAGCTGTGGGGTTGGTTAAATGGAAAAGTAACAAGAGTCCAGGCACAGCCAGTGTCTCTTCCTGCCACCTCAGCCATCTGACAGTGAAGAAGTAGTCTGGGTTGGGTGGATGTGCAGGGACATTGCAGAGGGAACCCTATGTACTTCTTGGTAACACCCATTGTCCTGCCCATCCCTGAGAGTTTGTAGCCTTCAGTGAAGGCTTCGCTTTCAACTCTGCATTGAGGATGCAGCCTAGTGCTGAGGCAAAGGGTACTAGACAAGTGTGCTTCTTGCCCAAGCAGAGCTGAACAAAGATGATAGTTGGTGGCTTTCCTGTACGCCATGGCTCAGGGACCTAGGCTCTGTTCTTCATGGTTCTGTCATCTCAGATCCCACTGGAAGGCCTGCAAGGGAAGCTGGGAAATGTGAATCAGCTGCATGGCTAGAGGAAGAGGAAGTGGGTTTGCTGAGTAGCATGGACTCTGGGGCTTGTCCCATATATCCATTTATTCATCTATCTTCTTATTGATTCATCCAGCTACCCATCCATCCATCCATCCATCCATCCATCCATCCATCCATCCACCCATCCATTCATCCATCCATCCATCCAACCATCCATGCACATCTATCCAACCAACCATCCATCCATCTATTCATCCATCCATCCATCTATTCATCCATCCATCCATCCATCCATCCACCCACCCATTCATCCATCCATCATTTATTCATTCAGTGATCACCACACCTAGGAATGTAGTCCTGGAGAATCTGCCTGACTCAGAATGCAGTGTTTTCCTTTGTAAACTATATGGAAGCCTGATGCTTTTGTATCAGGGGCCATTTCAAGGTCTATAGAAGCAGGAATTGCCCACCATCATCTGTCTGCACCTGGCTTCCTCTCAAACAGAACTCTGCCTTTTCCCTGTCTGAGCCCACAGCACCTCTGCTGACCAAAGCCAGCAAATTAGAGATCTTTATCCACAGAATCCCTGTGGCTACAAGACCCCGTGAAAACACACCATGAGTATACAGATGAGACACCCAGCCCAGAGCTATAATGACCCAGCAGGTCATTAGAATGTACAGCTTCTGGGGTCACAGACACACAAGGAGCCTGGTTCCCCTATGTCCCACCCTGAAATCATGTTGCATGGCCTCCAGCATGTTACTCCTTTAACCTCAGTTTCTATAAAACAGAATGAGTGCACTTTCCAACAGTAGGACAAGAAGGTGCTCACTGCATCAGTAGGCATCTTAGCACCATGCTTTCCTAACAGGATTTGGGGTGGCCATACCTGGCTTACTAAGTCTCCTTGCTAAAGACCTAAAGAAAAATGGACGATAAGACTATGTGGGAGGGGGTGTCAGGTTGGCCATGGCTTGGTTGGAGTGAATCTCCATTAGGACTGTGTAAGTTGCAGACCGTTCTGCAGTCCCTCCATTGAGAGCAGGCTGCTGAAACTCCTCGGGTGGACTCTGGCTCCACAACATGAGGTTGGGCAGCCGTGCAGACCTGTGTCACCTCTGTGAGCCTCCGTTTCTTCATCTGTGCCAATGGGAACAATGACTTCTGCTGAGAAGCATGGCAGGAACCTGCCTGAGCTTAGAAGAGAAGTCAGGTCAGGTGGGAATACCTTGTCACTCGGTGGTGTTCAGTAAATAAACTGAGCATAGTAGGTATTCTGTTAAAGTGTGTAGAATGAGCAATTGCCTAAAGGAAGACATGGAGGCCCATCTTCCCAATGAACAGTCAGCCTGCAGGCTTCTGCTTGGGGAGGTTTTTGATAGTTGAAGCAATTGGGCTGAAAATGGCTGTGTAAGGAGCCTAAAGGGCTCTTTAGGCACTGCCTCTTGTGTTTTGAACCCTGATGTGTTTACTTCCACGTGCCTTGTACTTTTTGTAGTGTCTACACATTCCTCAGAGACCCCATCACTTAGCAATGCTTTCAATAGTAGCTGAAGCAGCAGACACGGACTTCTCTCCCAAGGATATGGGGATCTGCCAGCATCAGAGAACAAAGCTCTTCCCACCTCTCAGCCTTGCCACCCTACAGCACATTGGTTCTTTGTCATAGTGCCTGATGTGTTATGGTCACAAGTAGCTAGGACAACTGTAAGCATCACACTCAAGTTCAAAGGCAGAGAGTAGAAAGAAAGCAGGTGAACAGCATTTCCTTCAGTATAGTCTTTTTTCTATCAGCACAGAATAAGATTCAAGAGGCCCTGCCTCAGGGATCAATTCCTTACACGGTATTTGTTAGATTGATCAGCAACATAGCCAACCCTGGCTTCAGGGGAGGCCAGGGAAATAGGCATCTAGCAAAGACCAGATGAGAAGGCCAGGCTGATCCAAGTCAATCACAACTGACCATGAGACACATGCTCAAAGCAAAAGCAGGATTTAGACAGTGAGGGGGACAGGGGAGAATGTGCCCATCCATGGAGGCCAAGAGCCACTTAATGGAGACATCCGTGTTCTCACCTAAGCAAGGACATGGAGCCCCTGGGGACTCCCCAGTGACAGGCCCAGGGGTTGTACACTTTGGTGCTGAGTTTCTAAAGCAATATCAGAAGATGAAAGAATCGGAAATCTGTGTAGCCCCACATCAGGTCCATGTGGACAGCTGACCACTGTTCGAGACAGCCTGGCCTGAGGAGTGTGGCCTCCATATGCCTTCAGTGCCCCTTGGACTTCTCGGTGACACAATAATCAAGTGCCTTGGGGACCTTGGTTCCATCTTCACTTAGGAAGAAAAGGTCTGAAGGATCTGTGGGGTCCTACACTGGGGCAATTGGCTGTGTATCCGGAGTTAGAATGTAGTGTGAAATATCTAAAAAAGAGGCCTTTCCCACATGTCAGCCTCACTGCTGGTGTCTAGAAGAGGATTCGAATATTCCAGATGCTTCTCACCAAGAAAGTCAGAAGACAAGTATTCTGAGGTCTGCAGGTAGATTGTAAGAAAATGTGGACACACATGTATACAGTGAATACACACATAAATGTACACACACAAATGTACACACACACAAAATAAATACATGCATGCACAATGTACACACATACACTTGCAAAAATGCACACAATGTACACATGTCTACACACAGATGTATAACTTTACTTTAGGCACAGGGTCCTTATTAAAGAATGTATGGGTGTTGTTGACTAGCTTCTGCAATATACTTTTAGGTAATAATTCTACCAAAATCAAAGGTTGGAAAGGGATGCATTAACATTTTTTAGGACAGAAAAATGAAAGGTAATAATAACCAGAATCACAGCATGCTGACATTTGTAACCATCAGGCACCCCGCCAGAGCTTAGCAGGGTCCAGTATGAGGCCACAAGGACAAATTCAAGGTCATCTTCAGCCTCCCTTGGGCCTGGGTTCAGCCTCTGAGAATGTCCTGGGAATGACTCCCAGGGGAGGGAAGGGGGCTGAACACGAATAAAGAAACTTTGTGTTGAACCTGTGCAGAAGTCACACCACGGACACTGCTGTGCTGAGCATCCATACAGGTGCCATCTAGACTGGACTGGGGATGAGCTTATTAAGTCCAGGGTAGAAATTCACCTGAATGAGGTACTTGGTAGGGATGACGGCACAAAAGAGTCCTTCGCCCTCACACATACAGTCATGAATGTGTGTGTGTGCCAACGAGTATGTGTGCTTGTGCACAGAGAGTCAGAGCCAGCAAGCCTTCATTCATCACGATGAGGCTAATTCCATTTTCCAGTTCCTACATCCATCGGAGGACAGGGACAGTCCCTCCCCTGAGTGGTATCTACTTCTTGGCAACTTGCAGCATTCAGAGCTCCCCTGCCCACCTCCCCAGACCTCTTGCCCATTCTCTGTCCAGGAGGCTCTGTGGTGCCATGCTAATCCTATTACCACAAATGAAGATGTCATCACAGCTCTTACAAATGCCCCTCATAGCTGATCCCTCTTTGGAAAAGTGTTGTCCAACCACTAACTTCTGAGGCTCCCTCTGGGACCAGGTTGGGGAAGATTTCTGCAGCCTCCCAGCTGGTCAGGGATGTCCTGACAGAGCTAGGCAGCCTGAGTCAGGTGCCAGCTGTCCAGGCACATACTGACTTGTACATGTACTTTCTTAATGTCCTCATTGCTTCTCTTTATAAACGGGGGTGGGGGGTGGGGTGGAGGCAGGGAGAAAGCCCAGTGACACGGCCCAGGTTGTGGTGGTAATTTCAGTGACTAAATAATTCAAGACTACAAAGCTGCCACCTGCTTGAAATGATGGATTTTGAATAGAACCAGCGGCATTTGGACCATGGCAAAGATTCAGATTAGTTTTGCATGGGGACAGAGGCTTCCTGTCTTTGCCTATGTCCTCTGGCCAGCCGAGTTTCAAAGATGATGAAGGGGTTTGGCTTTTCTATGGTCTGGAATGTAAGATGCACCGTGGATTAACCATCTCTTTGGTGTCCCAGACCTGGTATCCCTGTACCCTGCCTCTGTTCCGTAATAACCAGGAATGTCATTGCTGACTATGTCTGAGCCAGGGGCTGTCAGCTGTCTGTCATATATCATACAATACCAGGGCATGCTGTCAAAGAGGAGAACCACTTGTCTAGCAGGGAGCACTAGCTTGAAGAACAGACAAAGGGACTTGGAACAGTCCTACAATGGAGTACTTGCCTCTGCTGAAGCCATAAAGGGACCAGTAGGAAGGATGCTCATGGCTTTCGGATTGTGTCACCCAAGCCGTTGATGCCAGTGATGGGCCTGAGAGTCTTCGAACATCTGACCTTATGCCTGGCTTCCTGACGCTTCTGGAAGGATGTTGAGCGCCCGGAGTGAAAGACCCAGCACCAAAAGAATTCTAGGAGGGACCTAGATATGTGACCAGTGAGAGCTTCATTGATCTGTCACTTGCATGATGCTCCAAGCTGAAGGTTTGTATCTTTTCAGCTGTGCCTTCAAAACCCCAGCTTCCCATAGGCTGGCCCCTGGACAGGGACCAGAAGGAGGTGGCAGTGGTTGCATAAAGTCATGGAGTATATCTCCATCTAGAGCCTTACCTTAAAAAAAAAAAAAAAAAAAAAAAAAAAAAAAAAAAAAAAGCACAAGGGGCTGATTGAAATGGCTCAGTGCAAGTGCCTGCCACCGAGTCTGATGACTTGAGTTTAATCCAGGGCCCAAAGAATGTAAGGAAAGAACAGACTCTTTCAAGTTATCCTCTGACTTCCACATATACACACAGACATACACACACAAGCACCAACTCCCCATCCCCCATGCAACATAATAAAACAATCTAAAGAGGCAGCTAATGTTGTTCTTCCCATGGGGTTGCAAACCCTTTCAGCTCCTTCAGTTCTTTCTCTAGCTCCTTCATTAAGATCCCCATTCTCAGTCCAATGGTTAGCTGCATGCATCCTCCTCTATATCAGTATGGCTCTGGCAGAGCCTCTGAGGAGGCATCCATATCAGGCTCCTGACAGTAAGCACTTGTTGGCATCAGCAATAGTAGTGGGTTTGGTGGCTGCGTATGGGATGGATCCTCATGTGAGCAATCTCTGGATGATCTTTTCTTCAATCCCTGCTCCCCTATTTGTTTCTGTATTTCCTCCCATGAGTGGTTTGCTCTCCCTTCTAAGAAGGACTGAGGCATCCACATTCTAGCCTTCCTTCTTTTTGAGCTTCATAATGTCTGTGAATTGTTTCTTGGGTATTCCGAGCTTTTGGGCTAATACCCACTTTCTAGTGAGTACATACCATGTATGTTGTTTTGTGATTGGGTTACTTCACTCAGGATGCTATTTTTAGTTGCATCCATTTGCCTAGGAATTTCATGGAGTCATTGTTTTTAATAGCTGAGTAGTAGTATTCCATTGTGTAAATGTACCACATTTTCTGTATCCATTCCTCTACTGAAGGACCAAACCCTTCGTTCAGAGCTCCCAGGGACTAAAACACCAACCACTGAGCACACATGGAGAGACCCATGGCTCCAATTGCATATGTAGCAGAGGATGGCATTGTCTGGCATCAATTCGAGAAGAGGCCTTTGGTCCAGTGACGCTCATTTTTCCAGTGCAGGGGAATGCCAAGGCACTGAGGTGGAGAGGGTGGCTGGGAGAGGGAGCACCTTTACGGAAGCAAGGGGAGGGAGAGAGGGGGAGGGGAGTGGGGGGGAAGGGGATATCATTTGAAATGTAAATACAGAGAATATCCAACAAAAATGAAAAAAAAAGTTGACTGTCAAGAAGAAAAAAGAAGAGGCGGCTAGTCTGTTGTATCTACAGTCAGGAAGCAGAGAAATAAATGCCGTTGCTCATCTCGGTTTCTCCTTTTTATGCAGTCTGGAACTGAAGTCTAGGGAATGGTTCCACCCACTCTTAGGTCAAATGTTCTCACTTTGATTAATCCAACTTAGATACTTCCTCATAGACATTCTCAAAGAGTTTAGATCCTGTCAAGTTGACCGTCAACATTAAGCTATCATAATTGTTGTAGGCAAAACTCAAAGGCTGGGAGATCAACAAGATCATGGTCTCCTCACCTTTGCACAAGGCTTCCATTTACAGATCATCTCATAGTCCGATCTGGCTGCTACAGCTCTGGCCATCATACCCGCATTCCTAAAAGCAGGAAAGAATAACAAAGGGAAAAGACACATTCCTCCCCTTTAAGTCATACATCCCGTTGGTCAGGATTAGGTTGTAAACTCCATTTCAAAAGAAATCAGACAGGAAGTCTTTTTGTCTAACCAGCGCTGTGGCCAGTGAGGAAACCTAGGGCTGTTCCCCAGGAAGGAGGGGAGCAGATTATTGCGGAGAGGGTTTGCCGTACACACCCACAGTGTGATCTCACTGGTGTGACCACTTAGGACTTTAAAGTGTTTAAGAGAATTGCTTTAAGCAATTGAAGGGAATTGCTAAGGAAATAGAATCCAGGTGGCTCTTGGGTGTGTCGAGGATGAAGAAGCCCAGGACCAATGGGGAGGGGGTGTTCCACACTGCTGCTCTGAGGTGCCTTGGCTTCCTTCTGCTTTTGAAGGAGTTAGTCATTTCAGGTGAGGGCTGAGCCCACACCTCCTCTCCTCATCCTTGTTCTTGGATCTTTGTGAGGACTCAGTGACCCTAGCTAACACCTGTTCCCAAGTCACCCTAGTGCTGAGGACAGAGTAACTTTGGGATTTGAACCATCCCTTTCTATCTTGCCTGCCGCTTTCACTTTTGCTGTAGCAGGTTAAGAAGTTCGGAGTTGAAAGGAGCTTTTCCAGAAGCACCTCATTATTGTGGAGATTGGATAGAAAGGCAAGCCAGGTGGGTCTTTCTCACTGTACGCTTGCCCTCCCTTTTTCCACACGAGCACATGACACGAAGATGCTAGCGCTGGGTTCTTGCATTGAGGACTCTCCACATAACCTTCAGATGTTCCTAAGTTGCTCAGTCTCTTTCTGTTATTGCAACACCATCTGATAAAGGCAGCCGGGATTCTCGGTACACCGTGAGCTATAAACAGTGAACGTATCAGACCAGGGAAGGGTGTGAGTATCTGTGACAGTTGTTGGCACCCACACTATCTGGCCCATCAGCCTTGGTAGCAGCATCGAGGAGCTTCGGCCTTTGGTGGTGGTGAAGGGAAAGCACGTGCAGGGAGAGCATGGTGCAGACTGAGCACGTGAGCCGATTTGCAAGTGCGATGCTGTTCCACGGAATTTGTGCTGCACGGATGCATTCCGCCTGTGGGAAGGTTTGGAGCACACATGGAATGGCTGGGGAGCATGAACTATTGTTATTACATGATGGCTTCATGGAGTTGGTCACCATTCTGTCAGAAAGTATCCATCCATCCCTCATGGGTGCCAGACGCTGTCTTGGCACCCTGGAGTCCCTAGCAAAAAAGACAAGAGTCTGTACTCTGTAAGGAAGCCAGGCCTGAAATAATTCATCCCATGCCTAATGAGTTAGGATTGGGAACCAGGCCAGGACACTGAGCTTAGCCTTGGTGAACTCAGGAGCAGCTGTCAGGAGGGGAATCCTCAGAGACAGGCTGGAGTCAAGCCAGATCAGGGCAGGGAACAAGTCTCTTGGCCCTCAAGGCATAATCAGGGTTGCTGGGTAAAGGCAGAAGGAAGAGGAGCTAAAGCGCTGGGTGAGGCCACACTCATCAGCTCAACAGGCCTCTATTCTGGGCTCCAGAGCAGAGCCAGGGCCAACTGACTGGAGCAGGGTAGGCATTGGCAAGTGTCTGTGGGCTGAGCTTAGGTAGGGCTGCCTAGTGCCTCTTTAACCACTCCTTGGGCAGCTCCTTTGTGTGACAGCCCTGTCCCCCATGCTGAGCTCTTGTCATTTTGTTTCTGAGGAGGCTGACTTGCAAAAGCCAGTGGATTATTCCCTGGCAGGGGGAGCCAGGGTGGGTTCTATGGAAATCCAGATCCTCATGACTGGTATCCCAAGCTGAAAAGAGTATTGCTCTGTCGATTCCTATGGTGTGTCAGCATCCCGGGTCCTCACCAAGTCAGGCTTAATGAATGGAGAGCATCCATGGTGAGCCCAAGGCTTCAAGCATGTGAGGTAAGGATGGATGGCATAAAGCTTGTTGAGTCCTAAGTGAAAGTATCAGACCAGGGAAGGACCTGAGTATCTGTGACAATTGTTGGTAGCCCTTAGAGCCCCCCCCCCCCATAGAAGCCAAGTGAGCGGTCAGCAGTAGTGGCTTTCTCCATCACTGCCTGTAGACAAACCCTGCCCAAGTGACTCCCAAGGACAGGCCCTCCTCTTCTGGCCAGTTGGGGGAACTAAAATTGTGTTCCCAGGAAATGCTGAAGGGTTTCTTCAAATCTCCCTTGAGGTTTTCTCAGATAATTTAAAAGTGAATTCTCTTAACATTCCATGGGAATATTCTCAGCCTGATGCGAGCATTAGTGTAGAATTCTCTGGAAGTCGAGGGGATGTTCCATGTATGAATTCTATATCTCTGAAAGAACACACTGGGTCTCACATGACAACTCAGGGTGGGTTTCATGGGAATTCATCGGGAATCACACAGGTTGTTCTATGAACATTCCAGAAGACTTGTGGAAAAGGGTCCATGAGAAAGACACAGCTGACGCAGACAAAAAGCAGAACCAGGCTTCTGGGAGGGCTGGGGATATCCCAGATTCCTCTGCGCAACTCCATGCAAATTGTTTAGGAATGTCGTGGGAGGTCTTTGGAAGTGCAGAAGAATTTTAACAGCACCCAGGGCAGGGTTTTTCTATGAGAGTTGCTCTTGTGTTTTCTCTGTAGAGCTCAGCTGCTAATCGAGGTTTTAGAGGCTCCTGAGGAAAATGGTGCCTAATGGGCCCCTTTTTCTTTGTCTCATTTATTTCAAAACTTTTTCTTCAAAGGAAGAAGGGAGGCAGGAAGGCGAGAAATAGAAAGGAAGGAAAGAAAAAAGGAAGGAAGGAGGAGGAAGGGAAAACAAAAAGGAAGGAAAAGAAAAGAAATAGAAACGAAGAGGGAAGGATTCGTTTTTTTAGAAATAGCCTCACTCTGGGCAGAGGGTCTGGGAACAACAGCAGCTGACCACGGAAATGAGGGGTCAGGCAGGGGAAAAGAGACTGAACCACTTGGAAGGAGCAGGGGTCCGTCACATCTCCTCCCTGGGAGTCCAGGGAAGAACGTGTGTTGTCTGCCGATTTCTCACATGGCTAGTGTCCTGGTGAGCATACCGTGGTTGGGGCTAAGAGTCTCTGATTCGAATTCCTGTTCTGATAATCTTTGTATCTCAGTTTCCCTATTAGGATGAGGAGATTTCCATGAATTGTAGATGTTTCCGCCATGTGATGGTGATAGTGAAGGTAGTCATGATGGTGGAGATGACAGAGAAAATGGTAGTGATGGTTTTAGGAGTGATGATGGTAGTGGTGACTGTGGTAGTGCTGTTGTTATCGATGGTGGTGATGATAGTAATGGCAGTGGAGACTGTGGAGGTGTTGATGGTGGTGGTGGTGTTGATGGTGGTGGTGGTGTTGATGATGGTGGTGGTGGTGGTGGTGATGGTAATGGTGGTGATGGTGGTGTTGATGGTGGAGGTGGTGTTGATGGTGGTGATGGTGGTAATGATGGTGATGATGGTGGTGATTGTGGTGTTGATGGTGGTGATGGTGGTAATGGTGTTGATGATGGTGGTGGTGGTGGTGGTGATGATGGTGGTGATGGTGGTGTTGATGGTGGAGGTGGTGTTGATGGTGGTGATGGTGGTGATGGTGGAGGTGGTGTTGATGGTAGAGGTGGTAGTAGTGATGGTGGTGGTTTAGAAATGGTCAGTTCTCCAGTCAAGAGCTCCAGTGATTGATCCTATTATAGGTGCTGAAATTGAAGGCCATGAGATCTGATCAAAGCTCCGAGACTGACAACAGTACACTCAGCCTCCATCCATGTTCTCCCTCCCAACCTTCTCTTAGGCTCCAAACTTCCATTACTTCTCCTACTTGCCACCCTAATCTTTAGACTCCAAGGAAGTTTTGCGATATACCATGAGAAGGACCTGTGGTGAGAAAGCCTTCTTGGGTCTTTTTCTTTATGAACTCCCACTTCTGTTTCTCTCTTCTCCTTCCCACTCCTTGATTCCCCTATTCCATGGTGATCTGTATCCTTTGTTTGCTCATCCTGTTCCAGGGCACCTTCCCTTATCTACTTGGTCCCTCACCCACATGGTCCACCTGGTATATACAGGCAAGTTACAATCTCTCTGGACTCACTGCTTATGCTCAGAGGTTTCCAGCGACTTCTACTAATTTCTAGCCAAGGAAGCTGACCGCTTGAGTGTACCAGTGTGTCATTCAGGCAACTCCGAGCTTGCAGCTCCTCTCTTGTGGTATCTCCTTAACACCTTGACCTAAATTCCCTCTGCGTACTTTACTCCTAAGAATTCTGTGCTAAGAATGCCTCCCTCCTTCTCCTCTCTTTTCCTTCCCCTCATTCCTCTTTCTTTCATCTCCTCCAGTTTTCCTTTTCTTCCTCCCTCCTCCTCCTTCCCTTCCTCTTTCTCCTTTTTCCTCTTTCCTTTCCCTCCTTCTCCTCCTCCCTCTTTCTTTTCCACCTTCCTCATTTCTTTTCATTCTCTCTTCTCCCTCCTCCTCCTTTCTCCTCCACCTTCCTCCCTCTCCTTCCCCTGTTTCTTACTCCCCCTCCTCCCTCCTACTTCCCTTTCCACCTCCCACTTCCTCCTGTCTAGCACCTTAGTGCATCACTATTAGACCTCTTCCCTCCTCCTTTTCCCCTCCTCCTCCTCTTTCTTCCTCTTTCAATTCCCTCCTCTTCCTGTTCCTCCCTCCTCTTCCCTCCTCCTTCTATTCCTCCTTCCCTCCTCCATCTTTTTCTTCCTCTCCTACTACTCTTTCTTCCTCCCTTTTCCAATATTAAGACTTCCCCAAACACTCAGCTCTGCATTCTAGAACATTCAAGCACTGATATCACAAAGCAGTGAGTCATTTCCCTCCATTAAATATCTGTAACCATGGCACTCAGGTGGCAGTGGCCCAAGGGGGTGTGTGGTCATAATCTCATATATATATATATATATATATATATATATATATATATATATATATATATATATATGTATATGTATACACACACATACACCTACATACATACATACATACATACATGCATACATACATACATGATGCTGGGGAAAGAGAAGGGTCCTGCTAGGGACAGGGTTTGGGGCTACATATTAAGATCTGAGATTGTTGTGAGCCCAGCTTTTAATGGCTGAGCCATGTCCCTGGCTCATAAAATCATATCTTAATGGGGGTTAATGAAAGGGAGGGAATGACTACAAACTGACAATGGACTGGGTGAACCACTGGAGGTAAGGCTCCCAGGCTCCACCAGTTTCCTCAGTTGTGGAAGAATGGGACGGGGCTACGAGACAGAACTGCAGCTGAGAGCACTTGTTCTCTCAGAGGACCCAAGTTCATTCCCAGCACCCAAATCAGACGGCTTACAATTGCTGGGAACTCCAGCCCCAGGGGATCTGATGTCTTCTGGCTTCCTCGGTCCCTCGAATGCAAATGTAGGTGGCCCATAACAGCCTGCAAATCAACCTGAAGTTCCTTTGCTGTGGAGATGGTGCCTTGACAAGTCTTTGCCTGTACAGAGGGGAGAAAAGTGCTGTCAGGATCACTGGGAAGAACACTGCACATCTGAAAAGGGGCGTGGCTCTTTTATTCCTAGGTAAAGAAATCCAGACAGAAGGATTTATTGCCATGTAGCATGAACAAGCATCAGAGTCTGGGCCTTGTTCTTACATCACTGGACCACGTCGCTCTGAGCTTCTCTTGCATCCCGTTCCCTGAAGGCTGGCTCACTGGGGGGAACTAACATGGCAATGGTACTATGCTGTTTTCTGCTTCTCAGCTCCTCTTGTCTCTGTCATTGTCATTTAGTTCTCATGCTTCGGGCCCCCTGCTTGCCTCCACCGGAGCTATGAGGCAGGCGGGGAGTCACCCGACAGAGGAGAAAAAGTTGATGCTGTCCTTTAGGGACTTGAAGAATCTAGCTATGGGACTCCGGTGAGGGCAAACAGGACTCACTTTTCTATCAGTCGAGAACCTTGGAAATTGCTAGAATGAGATTTGGGGCTCCTGAGCAAGGCTCCTCCCTCGTCAGCACCCTCTCCCCACATCGTGGTTTTCTTGTCTGTTTGTTTTGTCTTTAAGAAGGAAGAAAAGCCAGCAAGCTTGAGGAAAGAAGGGCTGGCAGCTCATTCCATCTGGAGATCATGGATCTCCACACACCTCTTTGGCCAATGACACCTGCGAGAGTCTAGGAATTGACTCACTGACAGCTCAGAATTGGAGTGCTCTTAGACCAGAGAAGGAAGTGTCTCTGCCACAGTTGGGACAAAAACAACCACAAAACCACAACTGCTTTAAAAGTGGGGTACAAGGGGAGGCAGGCACAGGGTTGGAAGGAAGAATACCAGACCCTAACTTCCCAAGTGGGGTGTGTTAAGTTAAACAGTGCTGTTTCAAATCAAGGTGTATGGTGTCCTGGCTCTTCTTGGCCACAGACACTCCATCTCCCCAGGGACATCAGTTTGGTTGGAGGGACCTTAGGGAAAATCCCACCAGGGATCTGGTTTCCAGACCCAGAATTCACAAGTCACAGCCGTCTGGGGAAAGACTCTCACGAGCTCTGTTTACACTGTTGTCTGTCTGTTCACGGGGAAGGAAAAAGCCTACCTAGAAAGATGTCAACAGGATGTCAGCCTCTCATCAGAAGTGTCTTCGAGTTATAAGGAGCCACCCCAGAGGTTGAGCAGGTCTGGAAGAGCTGGTGCTTGCCGCAGCCAGGGTGAAAAAGCCTCATAGTCAGGAGAAGTCTGGCAGAGAGCGCAGAGAGGTATTTACTGCCGCAGGATGGGGTAAAATTAGCCCCAGACTATGTCTTGATACCATCTCACAAAGATTTAAAACAAACCTCAGAAGGAACAAATGGTTTCCAAATTTTACCTAATTGCTCTGCAGAAAAAAAAATAATAACAGAACTCAAGCATCCTTGTAGAATATTATTACAGTCTAGGCCGCAGCACCCCGAACACGGCTTGTCTTAGAAGCTAAGCAGTGTTGGGCCTGCTTAATACTTGGGTGGGAGAAAATGACCAGGAGCAGGGAAATAAATAAGAAAACAGTCTCCAGAAACAACAGAACAGCAGCTACAGCAGGACACAGACTGCAGAGGAGAGAGATAAAGACCCCTGTGAAAACGTCCCAGGAAAAGGAGACAACTAAGCCAGTGAGGTGGACACACGGAGACAGAATGGGAACCTAAGGTCTGAACTTTAATGAATGACAAGATGTCTGGCAGAAAACCAAACAAAAGTAACATTAACAGAGGTTTAGAAAAAAACAAAAGTAACATTAACGGCAGCTTAGAAACTAACAAACAAAAGTACTTTTAACTGCAGCTTCCCAACTACAGCAGGAAAAACAAAGGTAATCAGAGTAGAGAGACATTGTAACAGGCAACATTCAAAAAGAAAACACTGGTGCAGAGACTGAGAAACAACTCAAAACCTCCCAAGTACTGACCTCTTCCAGTATGTAAACGGAGGTGGACAGATGCTACGCTTATATATTCAGTAACATTCTAATGTATGCTAATATGTGTGCCTGGAAAAGGAGCTCGGACAGGGAAGAAATAGTAGCTTTAATTTTTCCAAAACTGAAGACAACTGCAACCCACAAAGCACAGGAAATACAAAGGAAGCCTTATCACAGGCCATTAGGGTGAAGATAAGAAGAAAACAGTGTGTAAAAGGAAAAGATACCTATACCGGGAGTGGCATAATAAAAGTTTAAATTTTCATATTTTCATGGGCTTGGACATGGCTCAAGTGGTTATGATCACTGGCTCCTGTTGATTTGGATTTCCAGGATTCATGTTGGGTGCTCATGGCTACCTGTAACTCCAGCTTCAAGGGATCAGACACCTCTGGCCTCTGTACACTTGCCCCCTCCCCCTCCCCCACCCCACCCCCACATACACATACCAAAAAGTAAAATCTTTCCAAGGAATTTTTTTTTCATAAATTAAAAATGTACCTAAGCTCAAAGTACCAGTTGAGAAACAGAATAGTTATAAATCAATACATGAACTGTAATGGGATAATTAAAATAAAAAAAAAGGAAGAGGACAGAGAAGATGAAAAGAACAAGGGAGAAGAATGAAAAACAAATGTCGAGATGGCAGGTTTACAGTGAACGTGACTGTCTGAACACTCCAGTTAAAAGGCAGCTACAGTCCTGGCGAAGTAAAAAGAGCTGTCTCCATAAAATCCACAGGAAAAAACACGACATGGAGATGGGCCAGGCCGGTTCTGATGAGAAGAAAGCCAGAGTGCTTATTTCAGTTTCATAGCTAGGACCCTCGCTAAAGAGAATAGTGATGTTAAAATAACAGGGGTGGGTAGGCTAGAGAGATGGCTCTGCAGTTGAGGGCACTCGTTGCTCTTTCCTGGGGCCTGGATTCAATTCCCAGCACCCACGTGACAACAAACAACCATCTGGAACTTCAGTTCCAGGGGATCTGACGATTCCGTTCTGACCTCCAAAAGGCACCAGCCACAGATGTGTGTGGACTCACACACAGTTTCTAAATCTCTCTCTAATAGTAATTTCTAATGCCATTCACCGTGACCAAACAACACTCTTTTTGCTTTGCTTCTTTTTGTTTTGTTTGAGACATGGTTAGACTATGTAGTCCTGGTTGTCCTGGAACTCACTCTGTAGGTCAAACTCACAGAGATCTACCTGCCTTTGCCTCCCAGGTGCACCACGCCAGGCAAACATGCTTTATGTGGCCCAAACCCTTTAAAATATACTGAGATTTGTTTCAAGACCCAAATTATGATCTAGTTTGCTATAGATTTTATGAGTACTTAGAAATGTGTATGCTGCCCTTGTTGAATGAAATATAGAAAAATCAATTGGGTCAACTTAGACTATTCAGCCTTTCATGTCCTTGGTGACTTTTGCCCTCCCTGTCTGATCAATACATGGTGTTCAAGCATGTGCCTAGCTGTATGTACTTTGAAATTTTGTCAGTGCTGACTGTGCTGGGTGGGTCTGTGGTGCTGGGAGTTGACCTTAGGGCCTACCTTACACATGCTAGGCAAGCTCTCTACCACTGAGCCATGTACCTAAGGCCAACCCTAGTAGACCTCAACCTCATTCAGTAGCCAAGCTGGCCTCGAACTTGTGACCTTCTCTCCTTAGCTTACTAAGTAGCTGGAGTTACAAACCAATCCCTAGACCTGACTATTCCATATGTCTTAAGGTTTTATCGATATCAATAGATGCTCTGTTAATCATGTAAAATTACTGTGCTCTTTTGAATGGCCTCTTTGCTATTTTTTTATTTGAATTTTGTTTTCTTTCTTTTGAGACTTTTTTAAGGTTTATTTTTATGCATGTAAGTGTTTTACCTCCATGTATGTATGTGCAGTACATACATCTCTGGTGTGTATCAGATGACCTAATCCTGAAGATGACTGTGAGCCACCACATAGGCACTGGGAACTGAACCTGGGTCCTCGGTAAGACAAGCAAGTGCCCTTAACTGCTGAGCCACTTCTCCAGCCCCTTCTTTTTGTTTTTGATTAGTTGGTTGGTTTTATTTGTTTTGAGAGAGGATTTCTCACTAGGAGGACCCAGTGCTCAACAATTTTGCTAGGCTAGCTGGTTCTGGGTATTGAAGTCAGGTCCTTCATCCTTGAGTAACTGATACTACATGGATTGAGCCACCTCTCTACTGCTAATAATTACAGACCAATCAAGTTATCATTTTTCTAAGTAGCCAAAAGTTGGAAGATATCAAAAGGGAAAGTAAAAAGTATTTCTGATATAAGCGAAAGATGAAAACACAATTTATTAAAAGTTTTTAAATTAGTGAACAGAATAATAGATTTCATCTGATACCATCACAGATGCATACCAAATACCTTTCTGACACGTCAGGGCGCATCTGTTCCCCCCCCCCATGTTAAGTTCCCTTCTTTTCTGTCACATACAGACACATAAGAAGACTGAAATATGTCTCTCGAGTGCCAAGCTTAATATTCTTTTGAATAGGAAGACAATGCACAAGATTTCCCAAGAGAACCAGCAAGATTTGTCATCTGCATGCTTTCCCCCAATACAGCTCTTGCCAGAGAAGGTATCGAGAGTTAACCCATTGTGGGATCCCAGCTATGTTGTCCTCATAGCAATGAAGAAACAAGCCAGAGATATCATCAATCCAAACCCAGTTCAGGCCCCCAAATTTAAAGCCAAACCCTTGAGCTCTGAAGCCTGGGCTCCTGACAATGGCTGCTAACCCCTCCCCTCCTGCTGGTTCCTTCTCAGAGAGCAGGAAGCAGCACTATTGTTGGGTTTTGTTACACACAGGATTTTTTTTTCTGCATGCATGTACAAGAAGGCCAGAATGCAGCGTCAGATTTGCCTAGAACTGAGGTTACAGACCGTTGTTAACCATCGTGTGGGTGTTAGGAATCTGACCCGAGCCTTCTGGAAGGGCACCCAGTGCTCTTAGCCACTAAGTAACAGTGATTACCTGATAGGTGGGTCCCCTGTGAAGAGGTCCACAATTCTTGCATTCCCACCCAGAGCTGTAGGAGGACCCTTCTTTCTTCTTTCCAGCCTCCCCAGAATATCCATGGCACCTATTTGGAATACCTCAGTTCCAGAACCTTCTAGAATCTTCCAGGCAGCTCCACAATGCCGTGACTACTCTCTTAATGACCTTATTAGTTGATACACTCTTTACTAGCTGAGGCAGCCCCTCTTCACAGGGCTAGCTCATCTGTCCGGGCTTGCTGACACCAGTCCCCAGTGCCCAAAGAAGAGCTGGCCCCATTCGTTTTTTATGCTGTGCCTCATGGAGACCCTGGGGCGGGACAGCCTGGCTGTGAAAGATGCAGGCCTCTGGGAAAGGCGCCAAGATGTCATAGTAAATAATGTGGAACAGGGCTTGGCTGGTTGGGGTTTCTCTTCTAAATGAAAATTTCAATCATGCAACCCAGTTTATCTTACATTTCACAGCATTTAGTCTATGAACATGATGGTGGGGTTCCTGAGAGCTGGTCCTGACAGATGTCAAGATGACATGAGACACCAAGTCAAGGGCAAGTTTTCTTCAACACCCAGGGTGCTCCTACCTAGAGCCCTTGAGGTCG
This sequence comes from Micromys minutus, assembly GCF_963924665.1. Classification (NCBI taxonomy): domain Eukaryota; kingdom Metazoa; phylum Chordata; class Mammalia; order Rodentia; family Muridae; genus Micromys; species Micromys minutus. The sequence goes on from NC_137969.1 coordinate 23,195,033, forward strand.
AGACAGATGTTCAAGCCCTCTTGAAGAGTCCAGCACTCATATCCGGTGGCACATGCTCAAATCAGTGCACCTGCATCAATGTCATTCCTTATGGCCCACACTTGTCCCTGCTTTTCCCCCACGGCAGAAGAAATACTTGAAAATTAGGGAGGTAGGTACCAAAGTCACCCATATCCTAAACATTAGAACCCCGATCAGATCTCTGGCCATGGTAAAGCAGATTTAGCAGGTATCATGGAGTTCAACACCCTGAAGTAAGGAGGGCACTCTGGAATGTCTGGGGGCTTGTGTCATTATGAGCCTGGGAGAAGAGTAGAATGGCCAGGTAAAGAACCCATAGGTGGGAAGTGTGTACTTTGAAGAAGCAGAAAAGTCAAGAAACACAGGAAAGGACATTTCCTCTGAAGCAGGAAAGGACAGAACGTGCCTTAACTTCTCTAGAAGGAATCACAAGTCCATTCTAAACACAAAACACCAGGACAGGGACACTGTCAGCTGCTTCCCTGTGCACACTTCATGCTGTGAGAATACATTACTGTGGCCAGAAGTGGCTCACTCAGACCCCGGTGCTGCATTGTACTCCTGTGACATCCTGTGGCTCTGGGTGCTGCAGTCTTGGTAAAAGCTGATGCTTGGGTGTAGTGTGTGTACCTCTGATGACCCCCTAACTCTTCATTCCCCTCCCCCAGGAACTGCCTTGGAGGGGATAGTAGATTGCCCAAGGTTATGTTCTTTTTCTCTGGGAAAGCCAAGGGGTGTGACCAGCCAATGCTGGGAACTCAGCTCAGCTTGGTTCTAGAGAATTCTGAAACCCCAGCTCAACTCCAGGGCTTTGGGGTTCAGCCTTGACCATGACAGTCAAGTTTCCCACTTTGAGGGTGGTTCCCTCTCTTAAGCATTTCTCATTGGAGCGTTTCATAGTGTATTCCCTGATGGTAACTTGCTAGCAAACTCGAAGACAGCAATCATCAACCAGCATTGCTGACAGCTTAGAAAGTCAAACACCTTGAGGACCAGCCAAGGAGGAGAGACCTGGACCCTAGGCTTAACAAAGTAAGCTACAGAGCTGAGCCAAGCTGCTTGCTGGAGTAGTCTTAGGAGGGCCAGTGCAAGCTAATTAGTGGAGAGTCCTATTGCAAATACATTTATTCCCACCCCCCAGCTACAAAGAACCAATGGGCTCTGCAACGCGTGAAGAGCCACAGTGTGGGGAGGGAGGGAATGGGTATTGTTGACATGAGCTCAGCCATGTTAAGAAACCAATGGCAAGCCAGGTGGTGGTAGCACACACTTTTAATACCTGCACTCAGGAGACCTAGGCAGACTGATCTCTGAGTTCAAGTCTAGCCTGGTCTACTGAGTGAGTTCCAGGATATCTGGGGCTATATGGAGAAACTTTATTTCAAAAAACCAAGGGGGGGGGAGGGGAGAAAAGAACCCAGTGTCTCAGACCCATGATAATAGCAAAGCCTTCCTGTGGGCATCAGAAACCAGCTTCCAAATCCAGTGATGATGTCACCCCTATGGGGACAAAGGTTTCCATGGCAACTGCCACACGTTCCCGGCGTGTACCTCACTGTGCTTCACCTGCATGCCACTTCACCAGACTAAAAGGCAGAGACCCCCCCAAACCCCTCACCCCTTTCCTTCTTCTTTGCCCCTTTCATCCTCTTCCATTCCTGTTTCCTCCCAATAATCCTCTTCTCCTGGTGCTGTGCTGGCCTGGTGTGATCTGTACGAATACATCTGAGCCACCTTCTAACACAACACTTCCCCCACAGTGATGCTGGCAAAGAGGATTGCAGAACTTTCTTCTCTTCCAAGTATGAATGTTGACAGTGTGCGCAAGTACACGTTTACTAACGGCTGGCCAGAGAGTAACCGCTGGCTAAAACCAATCTCTTCTGCCTTCCTCCTTCCCATCAACTGTAACCTGAGGTTGCTTGCCCACAGAGACCTCCTCCTGAGACTAGCCAATCCCTCCCACTGTGACATACAGGATAAACATGCTGATGGTTCCTGGTTATTGCATAGTTGGTGCAGCTCCATCAGGCAAAGCATAGCCCACCTGATCCCAGCATTCACCCAAAGATATGACATCACGTTAAGTGACTGGCAAGCACCATTGAGGGAACTGGATGAGAGAGAGCAACACCCTAGCAGAAGGGCAAGAAGAAAGGGTGTTGAGATGCCATGAAGAACTCTAGCCCTATCAAAAACCGCCCCTGTTGCTTTCAGTAGCCTTAACAATCACTCCTTCTCCCTGTTCTGCACACGGGTACACAGAAGTTGAGAGAGCGGTAAGTGGACCTCAAAGACACACAATTAATTACTGGGATGCATAATTGTTCATGCATGCAAGCACGTGTTCATTACACATCTCTTATATGACTACTGTAAGCCAGGTTCCTGAGAGACGCAGGGGAAAGTGTATGTGTGTGGGGGTGTGTGGCTGGGGAGGTTAGAGGAATATGTGTGCCTAGGAGAGAGGGCTGCAGGTTTAACTAGGGTGGGCCTCTCTGAGAGACAGGAGAATTGAGGCAGTAAATAAGTGTATAGCACCCTCTCATTACCTTAATCATCATTAATTCAAGAGCTAAGAATATAGCCTTGTGGCAATACTTGGTATTTAAAAATCATTATGTTTAACCTTTATACTCCAAGAAAACTTTGACTATTTCCATCTTACGTTTTGTTTTACATGTACTTTATGCTCATTGTAACTAGTAAGATTTCAATGCATACTATCAAACCTTTAAAAAAAATCAAGTACTGACAAAAATATATTCATATAGTTTTGTGCAAAAAATGCATTTAAAAATCTGTACATATATCTCAGTTTTTAAAAAGTAAAGTTGAAAAGAAAAGAAAAAGGGGGGCAAGGAGGGGAATCAGACCATCAGAAGTTTTTCTTTCAGGTACCCCTAGAGCTCCCCAGTACAGTGTGAGAAGTCTGTAGCCCAGAAGTGTGGAGCTGGGCTGGACCTATATTAGGGGCCGGACAGGGCAGGCAACATGGCACCAGATGATAATGCCTCCCGTCGCCCACGCAGCCTCACCAGCCGTGAGTACCATCTGTGGCCCCAGTGTTAATTGTTCGGAGTGCAGGGGCTGTATAATTTGGATCAAAAGGCCCCTCTTGGTAGAAACTTAATTGTAGCACTTTGTGCTGGCCTGGGGCAATCTGCTGTCTCTCAAGTTGAGTCTGCTCTCAGCCCTGCCCTTCTCCTCTCCCAGCCTCAGTTTCCTCTCCTAGAAAATATTCCCACCCTGACCACCCCATGGGGCTGAAGGAGAAGATGAAGGGTGGGTAGCCCCAGGGGTATTCTCATCCCGAGTTTTCACTGACTGGAGACACCCATTTAAAAAATAAATAAAACTCATCCTGTATCCAGACATGCAGCTGTGCCTTTTTGCCTCTCTGTCAGGCGTGAGTCCTGGGCTTGCAGAAGTTCTGAGGGCCAGATCAAGGGCATCTAAGGGTTGCCCTTCAGAAGAGGCTGACGAGGAGACAGCCCTGCATAGAGAATGCAACTGAGAGCAAAGAAGCTTTGGACTGGGCTCTGCCCACTTGGAACTGGGTAGAAAGGCACTAGGCAAAGAAAACCAGATGTGGCGAAAGGCAGGCTATAGTGACAGAGTGTCGGTAGGAGCTTCCCTTTGGCTATAGCTGGGGCTGGCAAGGGCTTTGTAGGGTGGGGGGGGTAGTCTGGGTTTGATCCTTTGGTTACTGGAAGCTACGGAAGGCTTTAAAGCAGTGGAAAGACTTATCAGTTCAGTCTGGGGCCCCTAATACCAATATGGACTGTCAAGTAATGGGGACCTGGCGGCAGAGGTCAGCAGAAGTCAGCTGTATTGGTTTGAGTGGAGCATTCCTGTACCTGCTGCTGTAGGGCTGGGAGACAAAACATCCATCTCAGACTTTCTCACCCCTCTGGGTCCCAGCCAGATTAACACTGCACCAAAGAGATGGGGCTGGAGCCGAAGTGGCCTGCACTGTTTCTAAACTCTGAACAACTCACCGCTTAGAGTCCCAGTAGATGTGCTTTCTGAGCAAGTTTTCTAAGCCAGCTCTTGCAGGCTCCTGGAGACTCTAGGAACAGGGCAGAAGATCTGGGTAACGGCTACACTCTGAACTCACGGTCTGCTTTCTGTTCCTGTGGGCATCAAGAAGAGAGGTGGTATCAGAGGCATCAACGACCTGATTTTTACCCCCAGATCCTAACTGCAGCCCTGGCTAAATCTTTCATTTGAGATGAAATCTACTATATACTGCTCGGAGTGGCACCTGTGTGGGTTTGAATGCTCAGGTCTGCATCTCTGTGACCTCTCTGCATCTCTGTGACCTCTCTGTATCTCTGTGACCTCTCTGCATCTCTGTGACCTCTGTGTGTCTCACGAAACTCCTACCTCTGCAGTGCTCTTTGCCCCTACTCATCAGACTTGGAAGATCATCCAAACTTCTTTCTCCTTCAAATGACATCATGAAAGCTTTAGGAGCCACCCTGATTGTCACTTTTAGGATACTCTGTTGTCAACCCCTCCAGCCTTCCCAGAGACCAAGTCCCACATGTTAAATTGTTCCCCCAAGAAAACAGGAAGCATTGGATACTGGCCAAGAGGAACATCCCTTGGCCTGGAGAAGATACCACACAAGTAGCTGGACCAATGGGTGCAATAACTGAAGGGGGCATATGGGGTACTCTGGAATACATTGGGATTGGGAGGGGGTAAGCTGCTCTAGATGCTAACCCTTGGTCATGTATACCCTGACTGCCCTCCATGGCCACCCCTTTAGCATAGGCACCTTCGCGCTGTCAGCTTTCCTCCAGCTGCTTGCTCATGACCCTAACGTGTGGCCTCTTACTGTGTGCACTTGTCCATGCCTCATATAGGACATTTTCTCTAAGCCAGTGGAGGTGAATATGGTTGGGGACAGCATCTTTCCTGTGTGTCCCTGTTCCCAGGTATGTGCCCAGAACATTAGTCTTGCAGTTAAACCATAAGCTATTGCTTCAGAAAGCTATTGTAGCTACCTGAGTCTCCATGGACTCTCCATCTGTAAAGAGAAAGGCAGAGGCCGAGTAACCCAGAAAGGGTACCAGTACCTATAATACAGGGCCTGTGCACAGCAGGGAAACCGAAGGCAGAAAGAGTGGGGCAGATGGATGGGGCTATGGGCTGAGACTGCTACCTAAGCTGCCTTCTGGAGCCACGCCTTCCTGTGTGTAGCCAGGTTTTGGAAATCAATAGAAGACTCGGGGGACAAAGTGGGACCATCAGAAGTAAGCATGAGCCCAGTTCGAGGACTTCCATGCAAATCACGGTAGAGCCTCTTCTGAGTTCTCAGCCTTGCACATTTGGGCTTTCTTGTACGTTCCCCATAGAGAGTGTTGCAGGTCTTTCTGCCTGGTTCTGTAATGGTGGGCAGAAAGGAGGAGGGACGGAGTAGTTCGGGAGGCTGTGGCCACAAGCTTCACCTTCCTGCCTCCAACTTCCAAGCTGCTCCGCCAGGGCAATCCTGTGGGCAGACATTTCAGGGAACTGTAGCCCTCTACCAGTCACGCAGCACACTGTTTTGCTGGCTATGAGCTGGCACACTATGAGCTGGCAGCGGAGGTCTCCCAGGCTCCTAGTTGGCCAGGGCACAGGCTTGACAACTTGTTGCAGTTTGGCTCCTGTGCTTACGAGCTTGGCTGTCCCTGGGTGCAAAGTATTCCTGTGTCCAAACAGGAGTTGCTGTTTACAGCAGACCCTACAAAACCCCAACAGATGGACCTCAAAAAGGGAGGCGGTGAAGGAGACAGTCATCATGGTGACAATACCTCATTTCCAGGTTTTAAACAACAACAACAATACCTTAATTGTGAGCAAACGGAATTAATGCCAAAGACAGAGCTTGGGCTGGGGTGGCCTTGACTTCCTTTGTTTCTCAAATAAGTAAGTTGTACACCAGGCACTTCTGCCTGATTTCCCCATGGAGCACGGACTATGGCTTAGCATTTTCTGGCAGCCACTGGCTTTCAGGATTTCATGCAGGTTAAAAATAAAAATGCAAAGCATTATGGTAATCCCTCCTGTTCTCCCAGCATGGGTATGGTCCACTTGAGGAGTGATTTTTCCCACTAGCTCTCCCTGTGGACCTAGACAGCAACTCTTGGAAGCTGCCCTGGGTCTGGGTCCCCTTGTCTCATTGTGAAGATTTCACCATCTGCTCTGCTCCTAACTGGCTGTGTGGGCACACACCGTCACTCGACCTCTCTGAGCCTCGGGTTGTTAGTATATAGCAATCCCCCATAGCCTGTGGTTGCATTGTGAGTTGCGTATTGTATGTTGTGCTGCTACACACTTTGGGAAAGAAGTGAGTGAAAGTGCCCACTGGGGTGAAGTTATAATGCTGAACTGTGAGCTGCCACACAAAGGTTACTTCTGTCACCTCTTCCAAGAAGTCTTCCTAGCTAGTACTGTCCTCCAAGGGGGCTAGACACCTGTGCTGGCTCCCACACTCTCCCATGCTAATCTTTGGGGTCCCCCTACCTTACTCTCTGTGATAATGAGAACTATTTGAGAACAGGGTCTTGTTGTTCCCCCTCAATGGGTCTAGCAACTTTCCTGATACACGGGGATCCTGCAGAGAGGATGCTTTCCCAAATTTATATGTTGACATCTTCTTACCTCCCAAGATGGTATTAGAAGTTGGGTCTTTGGGAGGTGACAGGATCATGTTGGGGAACTTCAACCATGTTAACACCCTTGTAAAAGACCTCCCAGAGAGCTGCCTTCTCCATCCCATGAGGACACCATGAGAACACATTCTCTATGAACGAGGAAGGCACCATGGCTTGATACTGGATGTGCCAACCTCAGACTGCAGCCTCTGGAGCTATGAAACCAATTGATGCTGAAGCCATCTGGTCAACCACATTATTATGGAATTGCTAAAAGATACTGAGACAAGAAACTGCCCCTCAGCAAATAGTTATCTGATAAATGAATGAATGAATGAATGAGAAAGATCCTTAGCAATGCTGTGAGGTAGTAGAAAAGACAGTGTCACCCTATCCTACAGAAGGGGAAGCATCTCGTTGAGAGTTGATTAGATTGTCTCAATGACATGCAGTTTGTCTGTGGATGACAAAATTCCAAGAGCTGTCGTGGGTGTGGGATGATGGATGCAGACTTGTCCACTCAAAACACCACTCTGACCCTCGAGGAGTGCCCAGAGGAGGCACTGGGCCTTACACAGGCCCTGGGGGCAAGCAAGGACTGTTACCCACTTCAAAAAAAAAAAAAAAAAAAAAAAAACCAAACAAAACAATGGCACCCTATCCCTGTTCACCTTATTTAATGCTCCAAATTTTCTTCGAGGCCTAATTGAACATTCCTCTGTGGACCCCTCGACGCGGAACAATTAACCGGCCTCTTAGCAGCAAGCGGCTCCCTGGGTAGAACGCTCAGATTTATGTCTCCTGGGGAGGCAGCCTATTAGCTGTGGCTGTAAATCCCAGGGTCCTGGCTGGCAAGGTGGGTTTTAATAAAATCAGAGGGGACGGAGCCAGGCTGGGGCTGCAGATTTCCGGGGGGAGAGCCAACATTTGCCTGTAATTAATCGGGACTCCTTCAAGCTCTGGGGAGATGCCAGGGTCTTAATGAAAACTCAGGAGTTGGAAGCAGCAACCAGTTGGCAGCCATACCAGTTCCCAGCTGGGACAGAGATGCAGAGACTGGGAGGAGCCTGGGTTGCCTCTTCCAAAGGGCCTTGAAATTGGGGCATCATTCAGTAGACGTAGGGACTATGAATCTGTTAATCTAAAAACTCACGCTAGTCAGGAAAGTGCCTCATACTCCTATCTCCATGAACTTGCCTTTAGAGGTCCTTGTCTAGAAATCCTGGGGCCTCCACATAATCCTAAAACAACAAAAGGCAAATGCCTAGCCCAGCAAGAAGCTTCTTGATCCCTAGTCCTTCTCAGGTAGTGCTCCCCGCCTTCCTTTGAGCCCTGTTGTCCTTTTAGGCAGATCAGTACATGTTGGAAGGCCTTGGATGTCACCCAGACTCCCTCCCCTCCCTTCCCATTTTCCTTCCCTTCTTTACCTAGCCTATGCCTGAAGTCCCTTACTCTCAGGTTTCTGACTCAGCATCTTCAAGAGGTCCCATGGCTCGACCTTTCAAGCAGTGATCAGCTGACTGCCTCTTCCCAACTCCCTTCTCCCAGGTCCCTCCTCTTCCCGGAATCTCTCATCATCCACTTGCTCAGGCAGAGCATTCACAAGCACCCTCGGTTTCTTCTCACTTTGTCACCTCAACACATCCTGCCAGCCCCCTCTCCAGGCCTCTGACACCATCTCCCCCACCATTACCCCTAGTTCCCTCATCATCTAAGCCTCTGTGGGTTGCTACTGTGACCTGTTCCACTGAGGTTGTTATCTTTCCATTGTGTTTCACTGTCTCTCCAGTGCCCCTCCTACTGGGCACTCTCTCCTCAGCTGTGATGGAAGACACTTCGTGAAGCAGGTGGTTATCCCTAGGGTTTCAACACACTCTGCATTCAACCTTCTAGACAGCTAATGACCATTGTTCTGTTGCTCTGACTTTCCCAGTGGCGTACCCATCCTGGCCTCTTCTCCTCTGTTTCCCACTCCTCCTCTGATCATCCTGCCCAGTGTCCCCTGCCAGCTGTTGTCACTATCCAAAAGAGAGCATCTTCTTACTCCAGTATGTTATCTGCCCCACAAGCCTGCCGTCCATCAGAGTGGGACCAGACTTCTCTGTTCACCTGCAGTGGCACACAGTAGGCACACTGTAAAAATGTGTCACCTTGAATGCATGAGTTGGAGCCATGAGATCTGAAGTCAGTGAAGGGATCTCTCACACAGGCCATCGCTGTCTGTGTTCTTGGGCCCATTTCCTGCCATCCCACCTTCCCACTTGTTGGGTTTTGAATAAAAATGTCTCAAAAGGAGTGGCACTATTAGGAGATGTGATGTTAGACATGGTGTTGTTGGAGGTAGTGTGTCTCAGTTCACTTCCTGTAGAACCCTCAGCTCCTTCTCCAGCACCATGTCTGGCTGCACGCTGCCTTGGTTCCTGCGCCATGATGATAATGCGCTAAACTCTGAACCTGTAAGCCAGCCCCAATGAAATGTTTTTCATTATGAGAGTCGCCTTGGTCATGGCATCTCTCTCTTCACAAAACCCTAAGAAACCACCTAGAGCTGGACATTCCTTATTCTCATGGAGATCATATAAGGTTGGGAGTGTGCCAAGAGGGCAGTTTCTATGTTAGGTATTTCAAGAGAGATGACAGACAGACAGACAGAGTTATAAGAGTTCTTAAGAATTAGAAGTATTGTTGTCACTGTCTAACCATTATTTTATCCAATTATATTTTATAAATCACTAGACTTAGGGCCCTAGACCATTGGTGACATGCCTGAGCCACAGCAGATCTGACTAAAGTTGAACTACCTAAAAACCAGACTCCCCCTTCCTACACTGAAGCCCACCGGCCTCTGTGTACCTGTACGAAGCAGAGGGGCCTTCTTACACTTGACATTGAAACTCAAGGTCTACTTTTTCCTGGCTTTGGGGAGCTAGGGGAAAACAATGGTATATCCCAGAGTGGGGTCTCATGAGGTTATTGTAGAGAAGGATTTAAAAATCAGCCAAGTATAGTCTCCAGCTCAAATAAGTAGGCCAGGGCCAGGAAACGAGAAATCCAACTAAAGGCATCTCATAGGTGTTTACTTTCTTCTCTCAAATACTTACTAAGGATGAAGCCTTTTCCACAAAATTCCACCCCTCCCTTACTGTGACTAACTCCCTCTTTCTTTCTTCTTTGACAGAGTTTTGAGTCCAGGCTGTCCTCAAATGCATTACACAGCTAAAGATGACTTTGGGTCTTTCCAAATCTACATCCATCTTCCCAGGTTCTGAGCTTAAGGGTGCACACCATCATACTATGTGTTACTGGGGATTGATTAAACCCAGAGACACAAGCTACGTGAGCATTCTACCCACTAAAGTACAACTTACGCCCTCATCAGTTTCTTAAGAAGCCACCATGTCAAGCTGGGTTGAGATACCTGCTGCTCCTGCTACTTCTTCTTCCCTTTCCCCTTCCCCCTCCCCCTTCCCCCTCCCCCTCCCCTTTCCCTCTCCTCCTCCTTCCCACTCCCCCTTTCCCCTCCCCATTTCCCCTCCCCTTTCCCTCCCCCTTCCTCCTCCCCTTTCCCCTTCCCCCTTCCCCTTCCTCTTCCCCTCTTCCTCCCCCTCTTCTCCTTTTTCTTTGTTCTTTGAGACAGGGTTCCCCCCCCCCCCGTAATCCTAGCTGTACTGACATTTGTGCCATAGACCAGGCTAGCTTCAAACTCAATACTCAAGAGATATACCTACCTCTGCCTCTTAAGTGCTAATAACAAAGGTGAGCACAGGCCACCACCTAGGCCGCAAAGTTTCCTTGACAGTCCATTTTAATAAGATTAGTGGAGGCTCTGGAAAGTTGGGTGGGGCATCCAGGGTAGAAAATGAAGAGTTCAGAATGAAAAACATTGAGTACACAAGAGGCGAATGTCACTGTACCATGGGAGAGAGCGTTTGTTTTACTGTACACATCCGAGAAGATCCACGGAGACAGGGAAATCCATTACTCTGCAGAAGCTGCAGGGGGGAGGGGACACAAGGGGAGCAGGAGGCACACAGAGCCTGGGGCAGGTGATGAAGTGTTAGTCTAAACAATTACAGCGAAGAAAAATTCATTTCTAAAAGACACTGGACATTTTAGACAAATAAGATATTCTGTGAGTTTTTTGCAACAAAAGCCAAACAAAAGAATCACAAGCAATAAATGGGTTTTGTGAGCTTGAAAGCTTTGTTAATAGGACTCCAGGTCCAAGAGGTTTAAGCCTGGTTCAGAGAATAGGCAGGCTCCAGACATAGGCCTCCAGACAGCAGAGGGGGCAGAAGTAATGTCTCAGACACTGATGTGTCTGTGCCTGGGAGCTGGGGGCTTGCAAACTATGTCTCCAGGGAAGAGTTATTGCTAAAGTTTACCAGAAAATTGTTCCAGGACCTCTCACTGGGTTCTAGGGTTAAAAGGTGGACAGTGTGGTAGGAAAGAACTCTGTTACTTTTCTTCACCCTGGGAAGCCTAAGAAGTCCCCATGCATCCTCCTGTAAGGGACAGCAAGACTCTCTAGCTCTAGGCTCACTTGTGAAGATGTAGGAGCCAGAGAGTGGCTAGTACTCAGGGAAAAGAGTGTGGGCTACTCTTTCCAAAGACCAGGGTTTGATTCCCAGCACCTACATGGGGGGCTCACAATTTCCTGTAACTCCAATTCCAGATGATCATATGCTCTCTGCTGCTCTCTATGAGCATGGCATGCAGGTAGTACATGTATGTATGTATATATGTATGCATGTATATATGCACACACACACACACACACACACACACATATGTAAAACACTCCTACAAATAGAATAAAAGTATCTTTTAAAAAAGATAGGCTGGATGATATAATCTCATTTTAACATACCCTGCTACCGGAGGCAGACAGGTTGAGTCCCCATCATACCCCGCCCACTGCTAGAACCAAGCAGATTCTCTGGTGCTGTGTTTAGCAGCTCTTTGTTGTGTTTAATAGGTTCTTTAATGCTCTATTCAGTACATTTTCTGGTGATGTGTAGTAGGTTCTTTGCTGGTATGCTTAATAGGCTCTTTATAGCTCTGTTTAGCTCCCTTCTCATGTCTCTCATCTTTGGATTGTGTGCTCTCTTGGATACCCGTGAAGAGGCCCAATACCCACACGTCACTCTGAGACCTGTCCTGTGTCAACTCATCTGTTCCTCTTATACTTCCTGAGCATAGTAGGTGCTTGTGGAGCAGCAGATACAGGAGAGTAGAGTGTGAAGGCCTGGCTTTACATTTTGACCTTGTACAAGGCAAGGCCCACAGCCTTCCATGCAGATAGATTCCACCCATTCCAGTGTGATAGGCTAGCAGACTGGAAGACACTGAGGGGGGCGTTCGGCCGGCATAAGTCTTCCCCATCCCAACTCGGCTCCTTGGACCCAGCCTCCTAGTCCTACTGCAATGGCCTTGGGGATCTGCTTTGCCTCCTGCAACCGCTATCTTTTGGCCTGTAAAAGAATGGCTGCTGTGGACCTCATCTAGGCCTTTGCTCACCAGGGGCCTGCCTACACTGCCCTCACACACCAGTGTCCCTCCTTTAGCAAATGTTGACGGTCACTCCAAGGTGGATCTAGCCACCCTGCCGGTGTCTAATCACCTGCTCCTCTACACAGCTGCCTCACAGATGGACCCCATCCTTCCACAGGTGGGGTTATTCATCACAGGAGACTCTGGTCACCAACACAGGTGGGTTTCAAGTACCCCACAAATGAACAGTGACCTCATAGATAAATCTGCCAGCCCTAGATGGACCTGACTTTGGTCTCAATCATAGTCCCAACTTGTCTATATATCTGTCCTGGACTTACGTCCTGTGTTTCTTAGGGTACAGCCCAGGTTAGGTACATAGAGGGGCCCCAGGATGGTGTTGCAGCTCTCTAAAGGACAGAGATAGCCTAGCAGGACCTGTTCCATTTGTCACACCTGGTGGATTAAACAGTCTAAAATATGTAGTAACACCCATACTGTATTCAAGAACTTAGCTTCCCGCTGGTATGGTTACCCTCAAACTAAGAGACACCCCCCCATACACAAGGAAAAATCTCACCATCACACAGCCTCACTGCCCGAGAGCCAAGCAGCATAATTACATCTCAATAATTGTTTTGCAGTGTAGGATTTATAATTACTAAATGTGTGATAACTGCGTCTTAAATGCCCGTGCTCTTTAAAAAAACTAATTTATAATGTAAAAAGCTGACACTTCTCTGCCGGCTTTATTTTATCTTGTCGGGAGTCATGGGAGAGTAAGTTATTGAAGCCCTTTCTTTTCCATTCGCCTTAAATCCAATGACAATTAATGTGCCCAATTTGATTATAAACCGCACAAATTAAACAATAAAGAGCTGTCTAATGAGAAATTAATTATGAGGCTGGGAAGGGGAGCCGGGCTGGGCGGAAGCAATAACTCACAGGCCCTGGCGGCGTGTGTCAGGCTTAACGGAGATGGAAGGTTCTCTCCTCAATGTGTGTCTTTGCTGATAGGACCCATCACAGATCAGTTGATCCAGAAACCATAACAGCCTAGTAATTGAAACTGCTGAAATCAATAGTGCTGACAGCCTTAATTAAATTAAATATGACCATGATGGGCTCCCAGCGCCCGGTGGCGGTGATGGGCCACTTGACCCTCCGGCTGCGCCTGCCTGATGGAGTGCAGCCACCAAGTGATGGATCTGACCCCAGGGGACAGTTGGGGACCAGGCTCCTGCTGAGAGAGGCTCCAAGCCGCCCAGAGTAGCCAGCGCCCCGCCTCCTGATGCCTGGCCCCCTGGCTGCCTGGTGGCTGAGCTGGACAGTGACTCAAATCTACCTGGGAAGTCATCTGCTGGGACAGGGGCTCTGCTCTGTGAGAGCTGTGTCCTGTGATACGGGGTAGCAGAGGTGAGGTGCTCCTTGAGCAGAGGGGATGCTGGGAAAGGTTGAAAGCCCCAGGAGAGCCCTGTAAGTAGGTACTTTCATACTGTCTTTGGGAATGAATCAGGGGCTCCAGGACAGGGGGAGCTGGTCAGGGCACAGTGTGATGCCAGACACTGCCACTGAGGACTCAAAGGATCCCAGAAAAGCCTCCCAGCCTTGCCAACCTTAAAAAAATAACTTTTATAGCATAAAACTTATAGGCTAAAGACACAGGCTACTGGGGATTGGGAACCACGTGACCTGTGAATGTGCAGGGTGCTGTTTGGGTTACGTGAGTGTCAGGTGACATAGTGATCAAGCAAGGGACCCAAGTGGTACTGTGAGTGGCTCAGACTCAGAACCTCACTCAGCCCCAACCCCAGAGTCTGTTCTTCCCATGTTAAAAGCCTGTCCAGTGTTTGACAAGCTCTTCTTTCCAACTGGTCCTGCCTGGTGATGAAACTGTGTGGATTACTAGCCCCATTTTACAGAAAAGAAAACAGAGGCTCCGAGCGGTTAGGCAACTCACCCAAGGTTTGAGGGTGAGTCCCTGAGCTCTAGTTAGAACCTTACAACTCAAGTAAAAGGGAGCCTACCTAATACTTGAGGTCTAGGGGCAAAAGGAATCCCAGACATTGGGATGGGAGAAGGTTCTGTTGAAAAACAGACTCATCTGAGCTCCTAGAATCTGGGCTTTTTCATCTGTTCCGGGTCTCATGAAACAAGACACAAAACAGAAGCAGGTCCCAATGCTTTGGTTTTATGGCTGATTTTATAATCCACCGTGCCCTGGCACGAAGTTAATCCTCTGTGTGTTTGTGTGCAGCAGACACCCTTAAATGCTGAGCCCTTTCTCCAGTCCCAGGTTAAAATTTTAAGGAAGATCTAACACACACACACACACACACACACACACACACACACACACCTAACCTTGGACTTCCTGAGAGATCAGGAGCAGGTCCACCTTGGTAGAGAAAACTCTTCACCATGGAAAGTTCTAGCTGGGTATGAACTTGGATCCCAGTGCTTGCTAGTCTGTGTGACCCCCAAGCATGTCCCTAAAGCACATCTGCATGTGGGGACATGGGACACTTACTCTCAGAACCTCGTACATGTCACACAGCCAAACACAATCCAGCCCCAGTGGAATTTCCCTGCCCACTGGACACTGGATCTGCTAGTTTTAGCCTTGGATTGAGCAAATGGAGTAGGGGTGGGGGTGTGGACACGATCAGGTCCTGAGATATTGCTCTTTCCTTACCCCCTCCCAAATCCCCAACGACTACAAAGAGTTGACCTTGTAAACACTGGCTTTCACCACAGGAAGCTGAACAAATAAATATTTCACAGTGTGCCCTGCCGTCAGCTGGCCTGAGCGAACTTCTTACGGGACTTGAACGAGGCCGCTGGGTTTCTCCATGTTAATGTCAGCACTAACAAACTGTCCCTTCCTTACAGTCCTGCCAGAGATCAGAGGCCCAGATTATTGAAGGGGACTCCTCCTCGGACATGCCCAAATAGTTGCTATGACAACTCACTAGAGGATAAGGGCGGGAGGCAGGAGGGCTGCTGACTGTTGGAAGGCTCCTCATGCCTCCACAGAGAAGATAATTCAGCCCCTCCCAGCACTCACCCTGACTCGAACTGTCAGGCATGCACCTTAGCTCAAACCTAGGAACCAGTTAGCAACCAACCTTGGTGAGGGTGCAGAGAGTTGAAGGTCAGAAAACTATTCTAATGAACATCTGGGAGCTCTTCCTTAGCAGAGACAGACATCATCCTAACCCAGCTATTACCCACAGTGCTGGGAACTCCCAAATCCTTGTCCAGATGTATGACCTTGAACAAGATCACTCACAATCTCTGAGCACCCACTTATATAACAACGTCTACTTTTAGGTCTCCTAGAGAGCTTGGGGCACTGATATCCCAAGCTTCACACAGAGGGCAGGGATGGGGACCAGAGGGCCTCAGTATTGAGGTTCAAACTACTTGCATGGCCTTGGACAAGTCATTTATCTATTCTCATGAGCCTCGGTTTTCCCATCTGCAAATTGGAGACCCTCATCGATGTCCTTTAGATGAGCAT